>NC_134241.1:89631823-89689323 GCF_965152275.1 Natator depressus | reverse complement strand
AGGGCAGGCTGGTAGGATGGCCTGTTATTAAGGTTGCTTATCACTACCCCATCACAAGATCCTATTTTCAGTTGCTTATCACTTTGCCAAATGTTAACCATTTGGGCTGAAATCTTCCATGTTGGGTTTCTGCCTCAGGTTGATTTTTTTTTAATTTTTTAATTTTTTATTTATTTTTTTGGTGAGTGGTGGGGGAGGCAAAATAGTACATCTCTTGCCAAGAATGACGCCAGGGCAAAATAGGTTGTTATGCCTATGTCAAAAATTTTTGGTGACCTAATATCTGGAAGGCTCTAGCATCCCCATGTTTTGGAGCAGGGACTTGAAATTTGGCCTTTGTGTCAGTGATGTGCCTTTTGTCATCCCTGTGAAAATCCCCCCAAATTTTAAGCTTTGAAAAATTACAGTGTGCACCTGCTCAGTAGAGATTTAGAGTTTAGCCTCTAAATTCCCTAGAGATTCCATCTGCACTGAGCATGCTCCAGCCTAGTGCTGAACAGAGCTTTCCCTGTAACTGCAGCTCTGGGCTGTTGCGGGCTGTGCCAGGTCTGGGCACCTGAACTGAGAGCAGGGATACCATCTCTCCTGTGCTCTGAATGAGCCCTCTGCTGGGCCCAGGCTGTGAGGAGGAGGAAGCCGTCTGATCTGAATGCAGAGGGGGCAAGCGAAAGATCTGTGGCACGTAGGACTGGCTATGTGAAAAGGCAAATATGAAAAATTGGGGCAGGGGGTGGGGGAGGTAATAGGAGCCTATAAGAAAAAGACCCAAAAATCAGGACTGTCCCTATAAAATCAGGACATCTGGTCACCCTATATGTGAATGAGACTGGGACAAACAGCAAGGGGTAGGGAAGATACAGGTCTGGGATAGGGACAGGCTGGAAGGGATGGGGCAGGAAGGAGTCAAGCTTGGGCGGAAGAGTCTGTAGCTACTAGAATACACTCCCTTTAAGACCCTGGAATGGAACCCAAGTTTCCCGAGTCTCATCATGCCTCTGTTGTCAGCAAATATCTGAGAAACCCACTGGCAAAATGTCCCACCCCCTTCTAGTGCTAGTTCACATACAGCATGACAACCTGCTACTGCTGTCTGTTACTCCATTAGCTCACGTGGCGGCGGGCTGTGTGGTGACTCTGTAGGTTCCAACCCAGCTGATGACCCATGTGGGTGTTAACCTGGTGCCAGATGATGGAATTCCTGTTTTTTCAATTTGCTCTTTTAAAAAGCTAGGAAATTACACAAACCTTCAAAGAGGAAATTAAACAAACAACACCTGCATTAAAAGAACGTTTTATTACAGTTGCAAAGTCAAGCATGCAATGGACCTATAGAAAACAGCCTCCTTGATTCATCCCTCAAGCAGATCCATTCTGTGCACCGAATAAGGTAGGATTTCTGTGGAAAAAATAGATCATGTAAATAAAGACTGTATCATAATTCATAGGCAAAAGGGCACCATATTCAGGACGCACAGTCAAAATTAATTCAGTCATTTTCAACTTCTTAGTGCACCTGTAGTGTTCTTTTCATGTATTTTTTCATGTGTAATATATAATTCCTACACAATATTCTTCATTATAGTATCTAAATAGGCACTTGTATGAACTGCATTAACTTTACACGTGAGCATTATTAGTCAACAAGGCACTGATGGTGCTGTTATAAAAAAAATTGTCTCTAATACATACTGGTTTAGTACAGTGATGTTCCCTTTTTAATATCACAGTAGCCCCAATGGTTACAATGACTGTTGTACATTGGCAAGAGTCACTGCAACCCCATCTGTCTGTTTTAAAAAAAAAAAAATCTTTAAAATCTACCAGAACTGCTGTTTGAGTGCAGGGTATCAGGTCTTAAGTGGGTGGGGGTGGGGGTAGGGGTAGGAGTGGGGGGAGGAGGGCAAGGAGCAGAGTTCAACAGGGAAAAATCTTGGCCTTAATTATAGTAAATATTTCCATGATTGGAGACTAGCCTTCAAAGAACCAGGTGTCATATTGAAAGTGCCCTAATCAACCGAAAAATCAGAGTGGCAAATCTCTTCTCCCAAAACTCAGAAATGCCACCACTCTTAACACTTTCTGTAACATAGACTAAGGAAGGGATTTACAATAGCTGACAAATCTGTATTAAATGTCCAGTCTCCATGGTATCTAGGTGATATGAACGGTCAAATTATTACTGAGATTGTAAGTAGTTTGGGGCATGTCTTCTTTTTGTCTTAACTACTATAATAGTAGTAAATAAATATCCATTTATTGAGGGCCATTATTGCATTTGGTGCTCTGCCAAACATAGATGAAAACATCCCTGCCCTAATGGGCTTACAAAATAACACTCAGAGGGGTCATGTCCTTCCTGGTTTCAGTCAAGGATGCTCAGCAGCTCTTGGGGTAAGGGGTTTGGTTTGTGTGTCATATAGCCCCAAATTGGACAGACAGAGAGTTTTGCCCACTAGTGACTCCAATAGGAAGAAGACGTGATCATAAATGGCCAGCTATAATTTCACCGAGTGGGTCTGCTTCCAATGGGTCCTGCAGGGATCGGTTCTTGGCCTTATGCTATTTAACATTTTTATCTATGACCTGGAAGAAAACAAAGTCATCACTGATAATGTTTACAGATTACACAAAAATTTGGGGAAGTGGTAAATAATGAAGAGGACAAGTCACTCATTTACAGTGATTTTATCTAGGGCACAAACAAACAATATGTGTTTTAATACGGCTAAATGTAAATGTGTACATCTGGGAACAAATAATATAGGCCATATTTCCAGGATGAGGGATTCTATCTGGGGAAGCAGTGACTCTGAAAAACATTTGGGGGTTTTGGTGGATAATCATCTGAACAGAGACAACCTGTTCCTGCTGATATGGGGGAGGAGGGCAGCTGGCTTCAGCTGTGTTACTGAGAATGCTCAGTCCATATAAGCATCCTCAGTACAAGCCAAGCAGAAAATCGCTGGGGATCAGTGGGGAGGGGAGCGGCATGTGACTCTGCAGCTGAATATGAGCTTCCAGTGTGATGATATGCCCAAAACGGTTACTGTGATCCAGAGATGCGTAAACAGGGGAATCTCAAGTAGGAGTAGAGAAGTTATTTTACCTCTAGATTTAGTACTGCTGGAATACTGCGTCCAGTTCTGGTGCCCACAATTCAAAAAGGATGTTGATAAATTGGAGAGGGTTCAGAGAAGAGCCATGAGAATGAGTAAAGGATTAGAAAACATGCCTTATAGACTGAAGGAGATCAATCTATTTCATTTAACAAAGAGAAGGTGAAGAAGTGACTTGATAATAGTCTTTAAGTATCTACATGTGGAACACATATTTAATAATCGGCTCTTCAGTCTAACAGAGGAAGGTATGACGTGATCTGATGGTTGGAAGTTGAAGCTAGACAAATTCAGAGTGGAAATAAGGTGTAAATTTTTAACTGTGACTGTAATTAATCATTGGAACAATTTACTAAGGGTGATGTTAGATTCTCCATCACTGACAATTTTTAAATCAAGATTGGATGTTTTTCTAAACGATCTGCTCTAGGAGTTATTTTGGGGGAAGTTCTATGAGCTGTGCTATGCAGGAGGTCAGTCTAGATGAGCACAATGATCCCTTCTGGCTTTAGAATCTATGAATCTATTCAGACATAGATGTGCAGAATTGGTTTTAGGGTAAAGTTTCATGTAAGAAATCAGTTTTATGAGAGAATGATCCAGGTGGCTGTTTGGTGCACAAGGTGTGGAATAGAGTTGTGTACATAGGGGGCAGCATGGGATAAGGATACAAAGAGGGTTGGAAGCAGAGCCAGCGTAGGGTGGTGTGTGGTCACTGGGAGAAGGAGGAGATGAAGGCTGCACTGTCGGCAGTGCTTGACGTGCACAGAGGTGAGCAGATGAGGATGGGAAACTTAGATGCCTTCAGTCCTTTTCTTGAGCCATCTGCTTCCTAGCACAGCCTGAGCTTTTGTTCCATTTGTTATAAATTAAACTCTTCAAAAGAAAATATGTTCACTGAAAGTACATTTTGGAAAAGGATGTTAAAGTTGCAGAAGGGAAAGGAAACTAACTGCCTCAGATGAGGCAGTTGTCCTGCTTCATGGAGAGCCTCCTTCCAGCGCAAAAGGACTGGCTTGAATTTTGGCCACCCCCAGCAGATGCCAGTGGGAGAGAAAAGCCCACACACCTGCTGCCTGGCTTCCTCCTGTGGTTCCCCTCACAGCACTGCTGTCTTGGGAATGAGCGGGAAGAAGTAGGGGTCCCAAGTCTTTAAAATGAGGCTTCCTTATTAGGCACTTTCAGATCCCGCCCACCAAAGATCATTTCTGTCTCGGTTCCCAGTCCTGCAATTGGAATAGTGTGGTGGATGCTAGCACCTGTGTGGAACATCACTGACATCAACATGGATGCAACAGACTGCCTATATGGATCTGATTGCAGAGTCAGGGCCTAAGGCTGCACAGTATTGGTTGTCAAGGAAGATGCTCTGTGCTCCTTGGTGCATCAGGTTTGTATTGCAACAAAATCCTCTAGGGGCACCCAAATCAGCCAGTAGAGACCACTGGTGATAGTGGAGTAAAGTGCACCTCCCACTTCACCTTCGAGAGGTGAAAAAAAAAATGTAAGCTACTGAAATAAAAATGAGTCATCATTAAAATTTGTGGAATATGTATTTATTCCCCATAAAAAGTGTGAGTTCGAACTGGACGCTGCAAAGCTGCTCCATAAAGAAAATTGCTTCTTCTCTTGACATTCAGCAGTTTCCATGGGGAACTGTTCCATCAGAGCTCGAAAGTGCAGCATTTCAACCCACTGCCACCACCCACCCCACAGGGAGCTATGCTTCAGCAGGGATTTTGGCAGGACTGCTGCAGCTCTTCACACTGGGAAGGAAGCTTCAAACACCAGCTGGAAGCTTCCTATAAGATCTCATGAATCAGTGCATCTCCTAGACAACTTGATCCCATCCCCTTCCAGGCTAACTGTGAATTGGGCTGCTGCTCACCTGCTCCAACCAGACTCCCCAACTCCAGAAGAAACCCAAGTCCTGCACTCCAGTTCATTCCGAATGTTAGCGAGACAAGGTGGGTGAGGTAATATCTTTTATTGGACCATCTTCTGTTGGGGAAAGAGACAAGCTTTCAAGCTACACAGAGCTCTTCTTCAGCTTAAATGACTACACAAGGTGGAGAATCAGGCCTAAGGCCGTGTGCATGCAGAGAGATGAGTGGCCTCCTTGAAGGTAATTGGCAATGCCACTTTACAGATCAGCTACCTGTAGCAAGAGGTGTTCAAGTCTGGTTGTTAGGTCTGATTCTCCTCTCACACCCGGGTAGGTCCACTGATATCAGTGGAGTTACTCCTGATTTACATCAGTATAAATAAGAGGGGAATCAGTCCCATTTATCTTCACAGCGTGGATGGATTCCCCATGTCTTGTAGAATAGAAGTGCCAAATTCTTCTCTGACTTACACCAATGTATATCTGGATTAACTCCACTGAAATCAATGGATATTTAGTGGTATAAGTGGAGATAGAATTTGGCCTGAAGTATTCAGGACTTTGGTATTTGTTTGCTGAATTTTTGTGTGGCTAGCTATACTGTAAATGTGTAGGTGTCTCATCTTTTTAGTGTGCCTATGCATACGCTTCCAACAAACACTGTGGTATCTGCTGGCAGCAAAGGAATCATTTATTGTGTGACAGGATACCTGTTTGTTGTGAAAGCTAGACTTATCCCAAGACAAGTTTTACTATTTTTTCATTTTTAGTACGGCACAGTACACTGCAGTAGCTGGGACCTGGTTAAATGGGATGTCTGCTTTACTGCATCATCTTTCAGAGAAACCTAATGATAGCAAATGCAAGTGCTTAATAGGCACACTTACAAATAAACCATGTAATAGATACATGCAGTGTTGTTATAGCTGTGTTGGTCCCAGGATATGAGAGAGACAAGGTGAGTGAGGTAATATCTTTTACTGGACCAACTTCTGTTGGTGAGAGAGACAAGATGAAGCTCCCAGGCTTGTCTTTTGAAAGTGTTGTGTGGGTTTCCTTTGAGGATGAGGACTGAGAGGTCAGATATAGAGTGATCACTTTGTGAGAAGTGTTTGCCCACACATGATGGGGATCTTGCTTCTGATGATGACCTTGGAGAGGCTGAGGGGTTGTTTGAAGGTCAGAAGAGGGGGTTCAGGAAAGATTTCTTTCAGGATGGGGTCCCAAGGAGTATGGTTTGTAGTTGTTTGATAATACCCCATATGGGTTCTAGTGTAGGGTGGTAGGTGATAACTAGGGGTGTGTGGTCTGAGCAGGTTTTATTTCTGTATTGAAGTAGGTTCTCTTGGGGTATTTACTTAGCCCATTCCATGGTGTGACCTACTTCTCTGGTGGCATGTCCTTGTTTGGTGAAGGCAGTTTTGAGTGTGTTAAGGTGTATATCCTGGACTTTCTCCTTGGAATATATTCTATGGTGTCTGAGTGCCTTGCTGTAGATTATAGATTCAGTAACCACCCCAAACCCACCCAGAAATCTATTAAGTTAGGTGTGGTGATTGGTAGGTTTCTTGTATGTAGTTGTTTGTAATTTCACTGTTGAAGCTTATTGTGGTGTCCATGAAGTGGATGGTAGTGTAGGAGTGTTCCAGAGAGACATTAATGGATGGGGGGTGATTGTTGAAGTTGTGATGGAAATCTACGAGGCAGTTTCAGGGTACGTCCTCACTACCTGCCGGATTGGCGTGTAGCGATCTATCTATTAGGGATCGATTTATTGCAACTCGTCTAGACGCGATAAATCAATCCCCGAATTGATGCCTGTACTCCACCTGGGCAGGAGGAGTAAGCGGAGTCGAGGGGGGAGCTGCTGCGGTCGACTCGCCGCCATGAGGACGCCCAGGTAAGTCGAACTAAGATACTTCTAATTCAGCTACGCGAATAGCGTAGCTGAAGTTGCATATCTTAGTTCAAACCCCACCCCCAGTGTAGCCCAGGCCCAAGTCATCTGTCCAGAGATTTCCAATGAAACCACAGACCAGGATCCACCAACTCAAAGGAGCACCAGACATGCCAAGTTCATAACTTTGCTAAACACTAAATATCATGAACTGAACAGAGACACTGGATGTATGGCTTATTATAACAATCTGTAACCTACTAACAATCCCCCCTCCCAGCTGCGTTTTTCTCGCCTCTAACTTCCTTTCTTTCCTATGACTGGAAGGTGTTAATGGGCCACTTTACCTTGAATGGTCCCTTGAAATATGTGATAACTACTTAGACTAAACAATCTGTTCAGACCTTGCATTTAACAGTGACACTTTTGGCCAGGTCTACAGTACAAAATTACATCAGTGTAACTGTCACTCAGGAAATCCACACCCCTAAATGACTTGGTTATACGGACCTAACCCCGATGTAGACAGCGCTATGTTGATGGGAGGGCTTCTCCTGTCGAAATAGCTACTGATTCTCATGGAGGTGGATTAACTACGCTGATGGGAGAAGCTCTTCTGCTGTCATAGTAGTGTCTTCACTGAAGTGCTACAGTGGTGCAGCTGTACCCATGTAGCTGCTGTGTTTTTAGTGTAGACCTGCCCTTGAGTTAGTTTCCCGAACCTGAAGAAGACCTCTGTGTAAGCTTGAAAGCTTGACTCTCTCACCAATAGAAGTTGGTCCAATAAAAGACATTACCTCACCCACCTTGTCTCTTATATAAAAGATACACATTTGGCCAGTGCCAAGGAGTTATGTGGTGTTTACCAGCTGTTAAATAAGGTGAACAATAAGAGCTTTACATTTTCAAAGCCCTGCACACACATTTGTGAATTAATACTTACAGCAGTACGGTGAGATAGAGAAGCAAATATCACTCGCGATGGGACAACTGAGGAGTTAAGTGACTTAGGTCACGGAGATCATCAGTGGTAGAGATTGGATCTGAATTCCTGGCTCCCAGCCCCAAATTCATTCCACTAGAACATTCTCCCTTCCAGCTCTGAAATCGTGAGCTCCAGTGTGTTAATATAGAATGTGACTAATATTTCTAGTCCTCAGTTTTAGATCAGTAATGTCATTTATAGAGCCATGTCTATTGTATACATGTCTGTATATATACAACCCTTCTTTGGGACAGATAGAAAATTAAAATCCAAAATGGGGGAAAAAACCCAAACCGTAAAATTAACCTTAAAATAGCAAAACCTTAAATTAGCACCAAGCTACTGCGGTGATTGATGATTTATATATGTACAAATTTCTGAGATAACTAGACAGACATTAATCAGGACAGCTATTTAATCGACATGACTATCCAGTGTGGGCCTTGTTCCAATGAAGGGGCACTGTGCATCTGTTTTAGTCTTTTGCCTCATTTCCCTCTCTTTCTGGTTTGTGCACTCTTTAGGGTGTATCGCCAGGACCTTATCAGTTCATGAACCTCAAACACACATAAGTTTATAGAGTTCTGTAATTATACAAATGTGGAACTGCTAATTTGTTTAATTTCACCAAGGAAATTTTTTGTGAGATATACTGTCCCTATGGTCATGTTATTTGAGATATAAAATGAATGGGCCTGATTCCAGTCCCAGTTGTAAATCAGGAGTAAGTCCATTGTAATCAATGAATGAACTTAGGCGTAAAATCAGCATGAGATCAGACTCAGGCCTTATATATCTAAATGATTCAATTGCAGTGATCTGCAAGTGTCATCACTTGCTGCTTCAGAGGCATCTGGTGAGTTTTCATGCCCCAACTCAGTAAAGAATGACGTTCACAGAAGGTCCCTCAGACACTGGGAAAAGAAGTGTTGGCTAGGGAAAGGAAGGGAAAGTTCCTATCCAAAGCAGCATCTGCCAGCATATGAGGATATTTTCTAAAATAATGTTGATTTTATAGACTGTCCCAGTTTTGCTTGTTTTGGGCTGTACACCTCAGAGGTAACTTGCTGCAATTGGCAAAGCCATTCCTAGTTCTCTTGAGAGGCCTGGGAGCAGTAAAACACAAAGGGAAATGATACTTGTATATTAATCATTCCCTTCTTCCCTAGTCAGCTCACCTCTTAGAGTTGGATTAAACCATAAAATATAGGGCTGGCTGTTGCAGAGCAAAAATGGAAATTTGGGAAAAGCCTCAGATATATTTTGGAAGTTCCTCAAAATTGAATTTTCAGGATTTTCCAGGTCATGGAAACTGGACTTTCTTTTATTGATACCACCCCTTAATGCACAAGGGACATAAAATTATATTTAAAGGGTCTTGAATATATTGGATGGGAGGGTATCCGACAGTCTAAATATTATGTAATGTAGGTATTTTGGCACTGCAAAATAGAATGAAATTACCTTTCCTATGATCTTCCAAAAGTTATTGAAAATGATCTGAAATATATTCTGTAGCACAAAATTTTTTTTTTAAAATGCAATTTCTTTGGCACTTTATTCATTCGTTATTCCTTTACCCTCTCTCACGTTGCGAAAGCTTTCTATTATGAAACATTCAGTGAAAAAAATGAACAAAAAAAAAGTATACTACTTCTTTAAAATATATTGCAAGAATCCTCATTTCCAGATTTTTATTGCAGCACTAGCTGGTATTCTTGCATGCAGTTTTGTAATTTATTCTGAACATTCCACTTAAACCTTTTTTCAATAGCATGATTTTATTAGAGTCAGCTCACTGGACTTTCCCAAAAAGGTATTTAAGATCAAATAAAACCAGTGCTTGGAAAAATATCATTACAATATGAAAGCAGTTACAAAAACATTAGTACTGCAAAGTTTTATTTCAGATGGCTGAGCCTGCTGTACCCCAGGTTATTGCACTTCTAGTTCCTCCAACACACTCACTGGAAAAATGGGAAAAACTGTCATCTTGGCAGTTTTTACCTATTTCTTGGGAAAAAAGTGCCCAATTTAAAGGGAGATGGCAATTTTTTCCATGCGCCATCATTAATAATAACAGTAAACTGCCTTTCATTCCTGCATTCCTTTCCTAAGCAGGGGAGCTTATCTCCCCCAGTTTTTCTTTGTCAACTACTAGGTGTCAGTGTTTTCAACGCTTCACCTTCAGTGAATGGAGCTGGGCAAAACAGCCAGGCAGTTGGGCAAATCTGCTGCTGGAAAGATGAAAAAAGATTTGATTATTAAATAAATCACTCCAGAGCAACTTTGCTTCTTGGTGCCTATTTAACTCCCTGTGGCCTTGATTCCACCAACACTTGCTACCCTGTGAGCTCACAGATGGCAATAAGCACTATGCCTGATAAGTAGTGTTTGCAGCACCAGGCCCTATGGTTGCAAACAATTGTTGTTACAGTTCCCAAAATGATAGCAGGATAGGCTAGAGTGAAGGGCCAAGTCCAACAGTACTAAGTCAATGGCTGTTTTCCCTTTGACTCCAATAGGAAGAGGATCATGCTTTAATTGAGAGTTAGCCAACAGCCTGCACTTCTCTTATTTCACTAACCTCGGGCCTAGAACTTTCACAGCAGACTCAACATTGCTTTGGCAGATCCAAGAAGCCTGAAAATGTTGCCAAACTCAAATCTCCCATTTGACTTCACAGTCAGGCAGCAGGGCAAATATTTTCCTTTTTCAATTGTTACCGTCATCTCCTTTCATCAGAAACAAAATAATTGACAGCTAGCACTGGTTTACTTGGAATTCAAGCTGAAGTTTATGTGATATTTGTGATTTTCAAAAAACAGAATTTAAAGGAGATCATTTTCAGGTGTATCTACTTGTTTTCATTTAAAAATGGATGGTCATTAGCAATACAATGTAATAAACTAAAGGGATGGTTTAATTGTCACATCATCAGATGTTGTTTCATGCCAGTTCTTTGTATCTTTAATATTTGTATCTATTGTACATGGCAGATTTGGCGCGATATTAGTATTTTTAGTAATTTCTCTTTTTAGAAGTAGTAATTTCAATGCAGATGTAGGTTTTTCCTTTGTACTTTTCAAGGTTTAATTTTTTTTTTGTTTTTTTTGCAAGCAAGATATGTAGGAAAGCAGCAGCATCACACTGAAGTTTGAAGATTAGGCTTTATATGCGGACTTTTAAATCCTTTTTTAAAATTGCAAGTTACTGTTCATATTACTTTTCTAAGTAGAAATATGCTTAAAAAGTAAAGTCTTTATTGCTTCTTAAAAGGCATAGTACTCTGTGATAAATTCTCATATTTTGACTGTTAATATGTTTGAATGAAAATTATTTATACATTTTGGTGAGGTTGAATGGTTTTCATTTGATTGCTGCCTCTGGAAATGAAAGCAGAGTAGCAGGAAATTTACATGTCATGCTGTGATGTATATCCAGATTATGAGATGATTGTGCAGCAGATGAACACCAAGTAAAATCATTTGCATCAAACTGTGACAACTGCAATTCCTGACAAGGCCTCTTAGTTTTTTGGGCTATTATCATTGTACAAGAATATAATCTATTGACAGCAGGGCTGTTTAATGCATTTAAAGGCAGACAGTGGAAGAAATTGTAACTGTTTTCATTCACCACTGCACAAGGGTGCAGATCAAAAGTGAATTATATTTAAAAATATGCATGTATGATGATAAGATGCATGACATTCATCAACCTGTTTAGTCATGGTTAAGCTGAGATGGTGAAGATCCAATATTACTGCCATATGTGGTCTGAAATAGAGACGTGAGACTGAAAATTATATTATTGCCCAGTAGAAGTGAACAAACAGGGGAAGACATTCTCTCTTAATCTTTCCTCTGCCTGTCTAAGGGCTAAAATCTGCCCTTTTGTATTTATATGCAAATATTGTGTCTCTGACTTTAGCAAAGCACATGTAGCTATTCTAAACTAATTGGCATTTATTCCCTTTTGTGTAACAAAATGTGCTGCTGTTTATATCCATAATTAGAATATAAACAATAAAGTTAGCTCTTGTAGGGCTTGATGCAAAGACTTCAGTGGCTTTTGGCTCAAGCCATATAGCACTTTAGACACATTAATGAATTAAACCTCTCAGGTTAGGTAGCTCTTTAAATGAATCTGGATTAAATTAAGACATTAAAAATGAGATTTAAAGAACAAATTATTTTAAAAAATGCATTTTAAACGCCATTCACAAACGTCTGCAATCACCTCTGAGATTCTGGGTAATTTCCGATTCATTTGCAGGGAGAATGGAAAATAGTATTCATTTGTTTATCCCACCCATCTGAAACAAGCTGTTATCAGGGCCACAATCACGGAAGCAAAGCTTGTTGATGACACCATGCTATTCTGCACATGCCTAGAATGCTCTGCTGGTGCTAGTGCAGTCCGCACACATGCTCCAACCTCCCTAGCTGTAGAGGGGCACATACTAAGCCAGTGCTGGGTTGTCAGCAGTTAGAGCTCTGTTACTGCCCAGTGGGTCTGGATCCAGCAGGGATACATTTTCAAAGTTCAATTATTCTTTAAAATTCCGCCAACGAAAAGGAGTGACAGGGACTGGACATGTGGGGAGGCTGGTGAGAAGAGTGTGTGTGAAAAGGTCCACCCTTGCCAAACTGGACATGGGGAGGCACTTGGTGTTGGGTGCTCCAGCAGAAGTTTAGTAATTTGGGATCAGAACCCCTATGAGGAATATAGAGTAACAAAAAAGGTGTAATTAACCAATCGAAAGCTACAGCTGAGCCACAAAACAGTCACATGTGTATAGTAGCAGAATAAGGCTCATAGCTTCTGTCGACTGTAGTCACTAGGGGGTGATACAATCACACCTGCTTGCTAAGGTCTGACACTACAGTGGTATAAAGACAGCTGAGGAGCATAGAGAGACAAACAGGCAAACACAATGTATCAATTTACCTTATAGGTGAGTCTCTACCTGCTCACATATTCTCCAGCTCCAAGCATTCAAAATTGTGAATGAATCATGAGATTGGCGTAAAAATCACGAGATTTTTAAAATAATATATTTTAGGGGTTTTCTTTATTGAGTTCTGTGTTTTGAGCTTTTAGGATTTGTGTTTTTAAGCTTTTCTCTGCAATTGTGAGGGCTAGAAACTCACTATTTTTAAAAAATGTAAATGCACGACTCCTGGAGCTGGAACTTGAAGGAAAAGCAAAAAAATACTGTGAGACTCAAAAAAATTAGAAAAGTTGGCAACCGTGTAAACTTGTGATAATCAATCCACAAGATACCTTCAGTGACTTAGTTTTAGTCTGAGCAAAGGCTAGGAGCTCCTGAATTTTGATCTAGCTCTGCCGTTGATTTGATGTGTGGTGATGGGCCAGTCTTTTAACCTCAGTTAAATCTATCGCAGTATCCCCATTGGTAAAATGGGGTAATAATCTTTCCTTACCTCCCAGGGCTGTTGTGAGTGTTGATTAATGTTTATGAAGGGTTTTGAAATATGATGTAAGTGCAGAGTATTATCACTATAGTCGTCTCAGTCTAGATTCACATTGTTTCCAGTCTTCCTGGCTTATACTGTGTAAAGTCATGTTTCTGTGCATCTTGATGTGACACTGAAAGCAGTAAAAATGATGATTTCTTTAAAATAAATTTGTTAGTGTTTTTGCAATAGAGCCAACCACTGAAACAATACGAAGTTTTATCTTTAGGATCAGACATAAAAACAAGATCTGCTTGTAACTACTTTAAGAAATACTTACGGCCTTCTTTGGAAAAGCAGGGATGATTGTCCCTGTATCTAGGCCCAATTCCAGTGTCACCCACATGAAGGGTGTTTACTCAAATTCCCGCTTCATTTTCAAGTTGACATGGTATTCCTCTTCTCTGCTGTATACCGTTGTTGTCTGTTGCTAAACAGCTGCCATATTCCATCCCCAAACCGGCTGCATTTCTGAGGTTGATATTGTGATAACTCTGTGTAGTTACTGGTTTGTAAAGTGCTTTTGTTAGGATTTTGTGGAATCCTGCAATAAATGGGTGGTAAATCAGACCTTCAACTTACTGGGGAACATTATAATCTGTTTCCATAGTGATGATGTGTTTGCTGAGAACACGTGGGGGAAGGAGCAGGTTAGAACTAACTGGAGTCGGTTTCCTTCAAAATGTCAAGCTCTGCCACCCCCTTCTGAGACTCCTCCTCCCAGTCCCATCCTGCTGAACGTGCCATCACCTCCATGTGCCACATTCTCTTCCTATTATCAAACAATATTTTTTCCATACTTACACTTGGTTGCTGCCCACACCTGCCTCTTTCTGTTGGCGCTGGTGACTTTGATGTTAGAACAGCTAGTTTCCCTGATATAGAGTTACCAAAGAATTTCAGCAAAGATGGCATTGTGACACCTAGGCAGGGTTAGTGAGGTTGAGAAGGGGCCAATTAAGTGGATAGGCCACATCTGAGGTTGCCTAAGTAACTCCTGATGGATGGTGGAGCCCAGCTGAGAAGGAACAGGCAGGGCTAGTTTAAAGCTGGGAATTTGGCAGCAGAAAAGGGCTGCAGCACAGAAGCCAGCAGCCACTTTCTGGGCATTAGAGGGGGAAGGGAGGAAACCCAGGGGGAGAGTAAAAACTCTGGAGATCCAGGCCCTGGAGGAAGGGTGGTGGAGTGGGAACCTGAGAGAGGCGGAGTAGAAAAAGGGTCAGGGAAGCGAAGCAAGGTGGGATGTTTTAGACCTTGGCTACTAATTAGGGGGTCCCTGAGCTGGAACCTGTAGTAAAGGCTGGCCCTGGTTCCCCTACCAGCCACCAGGGAAGTGGCCCAGTCTGGGCAGTGAATGGGAAGGCTGCCTGAAACAGTTTGTATGGAGATACTTTGATACTCCGGAAGAGGGAAAACACACAGTGACCTGGCTGGAGAGCCAAGCCACGAAGAGGGAGCACCCTGAGTGACCAAGACAAAGAGACATCAGGGCGTGTGAACGAGTAACAGAAGGGAGGGTTGGACCTGGAAGGAACTAATCTCCAGAGCAGCCAGGAGCAGGTGTCCCAGTGACAGGCATATATTTCCTATTACCATTACAATGTCTGCCTAGGTGAATATCTGTGATTAACAAGCTCTGAAAGCTTAGCATTACGTTATAGATACACAATGTCACTTGAGTGTCCTGAGACTTATGGTTCGGGGGCAGTGTGCACGTGGGTGGGTGCATTCACTAGTGATTTCTAGTGATTTCACTAGCAATAACTGAGCTTTTTGGTGACCAAGCATCAGCTCTAATGGGTCAGGAGAACAGCAGCCAGCGTCTATGGGCTGGTCATGGGAAGCCCTCTAGAAAGAGAGAGAAAAGTAGAGCATCATTGTACATTTCAATGAGATCATATTCATGGACAGCCATGGATTCCTCTTTATAGCACAGATATTTCCCCCCTCCCTCTTCTAGCATTAGAAAGAGGATACCCAAATATCACCACTTTACTGGTAGATATCAGCATGCCCTCTATTGGTTTGGCGTAAGCTAATGGTAGCTGAAATACCCTTTGTGTAAGAACATTTCCTTTTCATACATTGTGCTCCTGCACATAAACTGTGTTACTTTATTTTGACATTGGAGAGGTTGCTGGATTCGGTAAGCTAGCTAAATACTAACCATTTGGGGGTCTTTCAAATGTCAGCGTACCGCTAATACAAAATCAAATCTGTTTTTATTAGATACTCCTGATTCACTGGAGAAAACCCACAGATTAAAAAGTTATCAGGTTTATGATGTCGTCCTTTTTGGAGCTGCAAAGCAGCTGTTGCTGCATTAACAGCTCTGAGCATGATGAATATTTTGGGAGAAGGGTAATTTTTAAATAAAGAAGAATGCAACTATTGAGGAAGAAAATCTGGTCACTAACTAACTTTATTTGACATGTAATAGACTGTCAGTTTTTTGGGGACTGCATGGTGCAAAGTAAAACAGAGCTGGTAATAAGCAAGTTGGCATTTATTCTTTATGTAGGAATATTTGTTCCTCAAAGTCAGGCTATGTGGAATATTAGCATTTGAATAAATTATTCAACACTTTCTAGAGAATGCAAGGGGAAAAAATCTTTTCAGCATTATAATATGACAATCTACAGGGTAGTAGAAAAAGAAGGCTGTCATTTTTTCTTCAATTACAAAAGGCAAATATTTATTATTTATAAGTATTCGCCTTGTATAGGCTTAAATGTTATTTATGAACCTGTTGCATAGTGATTTTCAATGTAACTCATTATTTTTAGCCTTAGGGTGTTGTAAAGGAGCATGGATATATTTAATGACACTTTGCTAGTCAGCGCAATTACACTGTAATCATTATGTAAAATGTGCTATTAATTAAACCAATTTCTAGTTAGAACATTCTTTTCTGCAGGGCTTAATCTTAATCTCTGGCAATCTTTCTCTCTGTTTTTCACTCATTAATTATATGATTACTTTTAAAGTTACATATGATAAAATGTTTTTATCTTTAAACTTCGTATGGTCAATTACTTGTATTTCAAAGGCCATTTGCCTGTGAATGCCGAAGAGGTTTCTCTCTACCAAGATGAAAAAAAAAAAGATGAAAAACATTATTTGGGTGTCAACACTTTCATCACTGACATTTTGTTTCTGATATTTTTGTAGGTGATCCCCAGCTGGATTAAATTTCTGATTCAAACATTACAAAGTCCCCTCCTCACCTTTTGATTTAAACATTTTTTTTCCCAAAAAAGGCCTTCTAAATGTTTCTATTCATTTGTACACTTATGAAAGATCCAATATTTTGTCCAATTGCGTTTCCATTTTATGTTTGTATTTTATTAAAAGAAACACATCTATATTAAAAGCTTGCCCCTTCTAATAAGGAGTTGCGATAAACACTAAATAAATAATACCTATTTCAAAGGCGCTATGATATTTCCCCGATAATAATTAATATCATGAGCAGTTAAATTTGAAATACATATATTTTAAAGTACTGTTACGTCTTAAAATAGAAGAAAAAAATCTTTATATTTTCTTGGTTGAAGAGCTCTCAAGTCACCCTAGCTCTGCTCTATAGTGACGCCTTGTGGAGAAAGAAGGAAAAAAGGAGGAGGAAGTGCTTTAAACTATATGCATGCTATGTGGAGATTCAATATATTTTAGCTATAAATGGGCAAGAACAGGGCAGTTTTGTTCTTGCAAATCTCTTGGTCAGAGACTTTCATTTAGTCAAACCGGGAATGGTTGGGGTCTAGATACCATTTAATCTGAAACCCCAAATTTCTTGTAGGTTTAGATAGATGGTTCCAGTTTTGGTTCCATCCACCGCCCGCCACGCTCTTCAGCCAGGTTGAATGGTCGTTCTCAGATCACTTTCTGAAGAACAATAAGGGGGCTGTTTTTTAAATACTGGGCTGCTTTGTCATTCAACTGGCTACATGAAATAGTTGTTCCTGCTTAAAACACAGAACTTGCAACTCAAACAGCAAATTAGGATCTAAAACTCACTTAGAATGGTGTAAATCAGGAATAATTCCACTACAAATCAATGGTGTGAGGGGAGTCAGACCCCACACAGTTTATATTCTCCCTTATCTCACTCCATTCTGCTAAGGTTGTCACCTGCACCAGCACACAAAAAGCACACGGCCAAGAATCACATAACCATCAATCTAAAACACCCACTGAATGCACCATGTAATCCAGCTAACAGTTGTTACCATGCTATGAAGCACCCTGCAGAACCTCAGGGCCCTGGGCCCAAATGACTAACATCCGGTGTACACCAGTTTTAATTAAAGACATCAAAAGCTGTGAGAAAAGCGATCCAGCATCCGTTTCAAGCGCTCTGCAGGCTGGAGCAGAACCACTTCAGTACGAGTTACTTGTTCCTTGAAAGCAGCAGTCGGCGAGGATGCAATAAACGCCCCACAATCCTGTAGTATTTGCAGATGAAGATAAAATGATTTAAAATAACGTTTCTCTTAAAGTACATTTTCCTTTCATGGGAAAAGATAATCTAGGCAGCAAGCCTAGGGCCTGATCCTGTGAGGAGCTGAGCACCCTAAATGCCCTCTGATTTGGACTTTTGTCCTGCTGAAGTCAATAGGAACAGGGCCAGACTTTTAAAGGTATCTAGATGCCTAAAGATGCTGGCTAGGGGGATTTTCAAAAGCACCAAGATGTTTATCTCAATGGGAGATAGGTACTTAGGCACTTTTGATCCCATCAGGTGCCTATCTGCATCTTTGGTGCTTTAAAAACGTGCCTTTTAGAGTCTGCAGTGATGGATGCTGAAGGAATATAGTGGATGGGGAGAGAGACCTCAGTGGGAGTTGAGAATACTCAGCTCTGTGTCTTCCAAGCGCAGGTCCCAAGTCTTGACCTGTTCTGGTGTAATGTGCGTGCATCTCAGAAGGCTCAATAGCCAGTCAGATTGTTCTTGTTCTCTATGCTCTTTTACAAATGTCTTATAACCCAAGGTCTCCCCGACCTTGATGGGGCAACTGGAGTAATCTTTATGTCAAGAAGAAATGTCTTTGAATAGTTTCTCCAATACATTAAGCACAAACTTCCATTCCTTCAACATTACACGTGTGTCTCTTCTTCCCCCATCTACTTATTTCATGAACAAATCTCTCTCTTCTGGACAGTAGAAGGAAAACTCCATGCTGCGTTTTTGAATTATTGATGGGTTGTAGACAGCATTTTGTCCCAATTATATCTTTCTGTGCTGTGGCTACTCCAGTGGTTTATTGGAATTGATAATCTTCTACACCAGGAATTCCATCATTTGGTAAACAAAATTGATTGGCCTCATCTTGGTGTGTAAAGGCCTGTATGACATCTTCCCATCCCCAGAAGCAGCAGCCCAGTTGACAAGACTGAGGAGGCAACAATATGTTAGGGTCAGGAATGATGAAACGCCATACCTTCCTTTTAATGAAAACTACCAATTTCTGTACATTAGACACTAAAGCAGCTTGCCTGTTCACTGGTAAGTACAACATACAATGGACGCACAAGAATTTCACAGCAGCTTTACATTAAGGATATAGCAAGCCTTACCCCCAGGCAAAACTGCTACTTCATCCTGAGTAAGAGCTGCAAGATTAGGCTTTCTCAGGAAGTCAATGGCAAAATTCCCACTGATGCTAATGAGAGGAGGATCAGGCCCTCTGTGTTTCAAAAGCAAGGGATATCCTCACGGAGGTGGAAAATTCATGCTCATGGCAAATGTGGTCACCCCTCTGTATGAATTGCCCCTCCATCACCATCATGCTGTACAGAAAAGCTGTTGGAGATGGGTGTTGCACTGGAAGTTTAGTATTCAAGGATAAAATCCTGAGACCAATTCTCCCCCTTCCTGCCCTTTTTTATTAATCCTTTTAGGGCAAGACACTCCTGGTCTCTCTTTGGTACTTTACACATACCTAAAAAAAAATTTAAAAACAGAGAAAATAAAAATCTATTTATTGAGTGTTTCATGACATGATGAGCATCCTCAGATACATTTCCTTCCATGAGCCTAACATTTCACAGGAGGAGAGCTAGCAACCTTATGCCACATTGTCAGGTGCCCCTGAGTTGGTTTTTCAGTTCTCCCACTCACTGATTCTAGAATCAGTTAAGTCCCTGGAACAAGTTAGAGCAGCCCAACAAGTCTGGAACAGCCCTCCTAGAGACCACTGCACCGGCTCAGTATTGCCAGAGCACTGTGGCTGCAGCCCCTCCTGCCACTGGCCTGTCCCAACACACCCCATATACCAGCAGTTGGCAGAGGTATGGCTATGCTTCTTTTACCACACTCAAGGATCCCCTACCTGATAGGAATACCCAAATGCCCCTTTAAGGCAACTTTCTAGCTTCTCAATGCTGCCAGAGATAAGCAAAGCAGATATAAAGGGAAGGGGGAGGAGAGGGCAGGTATTTGTCCCAATATTTCCTTATATCTATGTAACTACAATGTACAAAAAGTTACCCATAATAACAAGGCTGTAAATTCACTAATGCTCTTTGGAATTAAAAACAAAGGAAGTAACAAGTGTGGCTTTGGCTCTTGGTGCACGATCCCCTGCCAGCCTCCCTGGTACAAATGTACCCAGCCCCAATCTCATCTCACGCACAGGGGTAGGAAAAGATAATGAGGCAGTGACCTCAGCTGGGATGTTACTTTTCATTTCATCTGCCCTGTTGTTTCTTTGTGCTTGGGGGTGGGGGAAAAACGGAATTTCCTCCTGGCCAGTTAACTTCCCTTTTTTAACTTTGTTTTTAGGTTTGCCCTTTCCCAGATGAGCCCAGTACACACATTCAGGCTCACTGGGAGGAGTGAACTCACTGATCCAGCAGCAGGTCGCTTGCCAAGTATCCCCCGGCGAACAGTTCGCCGTGGCTCTATTTTTAATATACATTGCTGACCCTAATGATGGTCTATTGAGATGAGGGCAAGGAATGTCTGATCAAGTGGAGATTAATTTTTTACTGTGCTGTCTGGAAATGCATGAAAATGCACTCCTTTTTCTATTTAGACTTTCAGGATGCTTTGATTGATTGACTAGTTTACAAATGAAGGTGATAAAATTAGGTTGAAGACCACATACATTTCTTAAAATGAGGCTGGCTGGTTGTGGAGACAATGAGGTTTGGACAGATTGTATTGCTGGTTTAGGCAATCTTCTGAACATGTCAAGATTTATAGACCTGTACTGTAATGTTACAATTGCAGCTCACTGATATAGGTTTCTTTTCAAATTCTTTCCCATTTTATTTGAAAAAGGCCATTAGAGAGTTATAGACTATTGAAAAAGCTTTTTCTTTGCTAACCCTTAATAAACTCTTCCAAACAAGGACTACTGCATTTTTATATTAAATTTAGATCAAAATCTATAAAACTTGCTGTCCCAGGTTTGGATAATTTGATTATTATTATCTAAATGGATTTATAGTTCATATTGTTTTGCAGTATACTTACATAGTAAATAAAATGTAAGTTAAGGTTTGTACAAGATCTGAAGACACACAGGATTTTTCACTTTTTAGCTGGATTTCCTAGTTTTTGCAACCCATGATGAGAAATTATAAAAACAAAATACTCAAAGTGGCACTGAAATTAATGTTGCATTGAGCTAGAAACAAATGACTATTAACATTTCCTTTGTCTTACTGTAACAGAAATATCCACAGAAGCCATGGGATTTTTTTAATAAAACAGACAAGATTTACCAAACAAACGAAAACAGAAGACAATGGGATTCATGCAAAATTAAAAACCTTTATGACATTAAAAATCATTACATGAGAAGAGGAATAGATAAGACATCAAAGTTCTTTATGAATTAATAATCAATTCTATTTTATACATTTTTGCCATCAGAATAATGTTATCAAATAACTTTGCATGTACTGAAGTACTTGATAAGGGCTCTGCATGAAGCTGAAATGAAGTTGTTTCTGGATCTCTTCCGCCTGAAACCCCTCTGAGATGTGGCTGATTTGTGTGTCTAAAGATCACAAGGACTTGGAATGGAGGTTGTGGCAGACTTAAGGGCAGAGGTTGTGCCCTTCCCCACATAATCATCTAGGCGCAGCTCTTCTGACACCAGTGAACTCCACAAATGCTAACAACTCAGAGCCATATCTGATCCTTCTGAGGAAAAACCCACGAGAAAGGGACAAAAGACACCCCCTTCCTATGTCCCCATTCAAACAGATTGCCCCACTCCGTCTCTCTTTCACCAGTGAAAGCAGAGGGGAAGATTTGACTCTTACTGAAGACGACTTCCATTTTCACTCTGTGACACCTTTCACCCGCAAGGATTCCAAAGCTCTCGACAAACTTTACATTCAAGAATCTTCGCAGCCACGAAGCATGTGTCCACCGACTTTGTGGGTATAACTGGCCTCTGATGTCACCCAGGCAACATAGGGTGGGATCACACACTTTCATGCAAAATAGTTGCACTTGTGCCACAACTGAGTGCATGTACACATCAAGCTGTTAATAGCTCTGCAGTTATAAATGTGATGAGCTACCTGATACCTGAGGGTGCAGTTTTAGAGGCCACTTTGGAAAAGTTGGCCCTTTATTCAATTTGAACTTCAAGGATGAATTCCCCACTCCCACTGTGGCCTCTATACACTGGGTCACAGGGCTGGGGTGGCATGAAGAGGCTCTCGTATCTTTGAATTTGGCTGGGGGAGGATTTCCCCCACCACAGGCACTGGAGAAGACCGCCATAAAGCCACCTTCTGAGTACACCCTCACAAGCCCTGTTGTAGGGGGCATGCTGAGGATGGGGTGGAGGCAGAAGGAGTATGTTGAGGCTGGAGCTTCGACATGCAGCTCTGTGGAGATTCCAAGCAGTGCTGCGACCCATAAGACAGCCAGGGGAGGCTGCCATAACTTAGACAGGCCCTCTGTTTGTCTAAATTATTCTGGGGGGGTCTCTCCAGCCCAGGATCAGGAGAGGCAAAAGTGATTTAAAAGCACAGCAAACCCATCTCCCTAGGCTGCAAAAAATGTGTCCCTCTTAGAGGCACTATACAGAATCTCATCCAAGTGCTTCTCTGGGTTCGGATTCTACCTCCATTGCTCACATTGAGTAGAACTTTGCTCCTCAAGTCAATGGGACTCCTCATTTCTCCATCTCTCCAGTACAGACCTGCCCACGAGGCAGTAATCCAAGTTAACAGTTAGTTTATATGTGTCTTCAAGTGGAATGTTGCCTTCATCAGCGATTGCAGGCTTCGGACCAGCGATACTTACCTTGATGCTGATTCCATCCTTAGAATCATACAAACACTCACCCATGTTTAAGAAGTTGAAGGTGGGCAGAAAGTCAACAACCATACTAACCAAACTAAGGAAGAATCTGCCCCTCCCAAGCAAGAAGGTATAGGAGTTCATGTGATTATAGGCAGCAGCCTCCATGCTCACCTGCCAAGTACAGAGGTGGGTGAACAAAGAAGTGTTAAGAACAGTTTATGTGACAGTGTATGATCCTGTCTAAAGGGGAAGGTGACCATCTATGCTTATATCACCACCACTTTGATAAAAGTGTGATAAATCTTGTACAAAGTATGCCTTGAGCTGTCATTGGAAAAGTTGTAATCTGCTGAGTATTATGATCTTGTTATAATGTGTGTATTGATACTGTGTTTGGGGTTATGAAATTTTGCTATGTTTGTAACTCAAACATGTTGTGAGTCTGAGAAATGCCCACAGGTTAGCTCTTTAGGAATAACAAAATAACTGTGAAGAAAGGGCCTCTGCCTGTCACCCCAAAGACACCTCAGACACATATGCAGGACACAGCCAAGATTTTTCCAGCAAAAAGGGTTAAGGCATATAAAGGGAGAACAAAAGCCCCTGGTCACTTCTTTCCTACCCCTTCTCTGGAATGATGAATTCTAACTAATGATGGGGAAGTTTCAAACAAAAGGACTGAGATCCCCAAACTATTTGGGCAACCCAGAGAGACTTATAGAAAACTAGCAGATTTAACATCCCTGCTATCATTTTGGATTACATACTTTGATCCAACTCTAATTCTATTTGCTTTGACCTTTTAGTAACTCTCATTGCTTTTTTCTTAGTTAATAAATCTTTAGTTAGTTTACTAAAGGATTGGCTACAGTGTTGTCTTTGGTGTAAGGTCCTGAGCATCCATTGACTTGGGTAAGTGACTGGGGCTGGAAGAACCTAATATGTGTGATTTTTGGTTTTAATAAACTTTCATCATGGAAGTCCTGTTTGTATAGGTAGTAATATAGGCTGGAGTGTCTAAGAGGACTGTCTGAGGCTCCACGTCAAACTAGTGTAGCAATCCAGGAGCACACATTTGTTGCTGGTTTGGTTAAGTCTAATTATAGAATATACCACTGGTGTGGGAGTGTCTGCCCAGTTTTTTGACAATCTGAGCTGAGATTGGTCCTCTCAGCTGTGACCCTTACCAGGCATGGTGACAAATTGGCATATGCTTCTGCATACACAGTGGATGGTAAGCTTTTGATTCTCATTTATCAGGTGTAGTAGAAAAAGAGCCTTAAACATGTGCCTTTGTATCAAAGGCTTGGTATGAGGCTTGAGGCCTGGGTTCAAGTAGTGGTCAAAACTTTGCTGATATAAAGCAAAGTTAAGTTGTGAGCAAGAGGCAGGCCCTGCTCACGTAATCTGGTGAGTTCAATCCTTGAGGGGGCCATTTAGGGATGTCCCTTCCAACCCTGATATTCTATGATTCTAAGAACAGGGCTGGTATTTCAGAAATATACATTCCTAAGCAGCGCTAGGCACTCACGCAAACACATTCCAAATCGTGGTACCAGAATATCTCGACACCAACCACATTCCCCAAAGATAACAGGAACATGGTGACCCATCCTAAAGATAAGATGTTTTAACTGAAACAAGAGGTACAAGGTAATGGGTAGGGGTTAGCTACGTCAGAAAGCGGCGCCTAGTTACGTCAGAGGGGCAATACGTAACTTGTTTGTATCAGGGTATAATGAGGTATCTCAGAGGGAGTGTCTCTGTCTGACTAGGGAGGAACAGAAAGTCCCGCTGTTCACTGAGCTGGTCCACTGTTATGGGCATACACGTATTAGTGATCCAGTAGAATCTGCAGGATACTAGTACCGTGCCTCATCGACAATAAACCTGGCTGGGTGCGTTCATACCTTAATGGATCTTGTGGTTATCGGACGATTCATCTGAGGTCAGCTGTGCCAGCTACCTGTGCAGAGCTGGGATGGCATACAAAGGGAACACATGCCGCCAAACATCTAACCACATCAGGTAGAAAGTTGCTAGGGGAGGAATGATGAGATACGTGTCTAGAAGGTGCACAAGGCAGAAGTTCTTTCTTTCCCTGACAACATCAGGAAACCTTATTGGAAGAGGAGAGTTTGTTGGGAGTGGTGTGCCAGTCAAAGGCTCTGCTTTGTTCCCTGATACAGGTGGACATTGTTGATTTATTTCAGGTGAATAAACTCTGAATATTTGAGAAAAAAGTATTAGCAAGCACCAATAGAAATGCTTTCTAAATCTAACGTGGTAACTGCTAATCATTACTGGGCTCATTTTCTCTTTTGTTGGTTGTTAATTAGAAAAATACACTGTCAATTAAAAGAACAGCATTAAAGCCAAGGAAAGCAAGCTTGCATAGGAGAAAGGACCTGAGCAATCCTAACTTAAACATTGTTACCTTACTGTATCTGTTTTAATAAACTCAGAAAAGCAAGTTTGCCCTCCTCTCCATCCATGGCAATATGAGAGACTCCCTATAATAGCTCTCAATGTGTTCTAGAAATGTATGAAATCTTGGAACACAGGCATTTAAAGGTTTAGATACGTTTGGAATACAGCTATTTTTCAATTTTATAAGCTAGCCAATCCAGGTGCCTGTTAGTCTACAAGTGTCTGCCATCTTTCTCTGTCTGTCAGTGAAAATAGACTGATGGATCACTTCCCTGTGTCACTGCTCTAGACTGGTGACAATCAGTGAAATGATTGTGTCTGCCTCTACACATATCTGTAATAGATTGCCTAAACCCTAAGACTCTCTTTCCCAGTTGATATGATGGAACATTGAACTGAAATCACTCTCGATGAGGAGGAGTCAGGACCATTTGTTATTTACTTCTTTGCTTGCTTCTTTCTTCTACCCTGCTTGAATTGTCCCACAAGAACACATTATGGTAATCAGACAGAATGTATGTATAGGAATCAATCAAAGGGAAAGCCGTTACAAGAGTTATGACATTACAAAGTCTGTTTGTAACTTTTGATTTATGGAATTTTTCTGTTTTATAAATTGAGAGTGAGGCATGTTGGGATGGCTTAACCCTTGAACTCCACTAGGAAGATGATAAAAAAAGAGGAATTCAAGAATTAACACAGCACCCATAGGACCAATCTTCACTTATTCATTATTGTTTGATTACCACATGAGGCTGCCTTTATTTGCCTTGTCTTTCTGGCTTGCAAATGTTTTTGTTTAAAATGTATTGTCTGTTCAGCAGCCCCCAAGTGAAGCAGGAAAACAAATAGATGCAATCCCTGTCCAGAAGAGTTTATACTCTGGGGCACTGATCCTGCAAACACTTGTGCAAATGTTTAACTTTATGTGCTGTGGGGTTCCAATTTAGCAAAGCATATGCTTAACTTTAGGCATGTGCTTAAGTCCCATTGATGTGCTTAAGTCAATGGGACTTAAGCAGCTGCTTAACTTTAGACAATGCTTCAGAACTTTGCTGAATAGAGTTGGACTTAAGCATGTACTAAAATGTTTTGATTGAGACCAGGTAAATAATCCCACTGACTTCAGGCCTTAGGCCCAAATCCTGCAACTCTTTATGCATGTGCTTAATTGTAAGCACATGAGTAGTCCCACTGAAGTCAAAGGGACTTCTCATATATATAAAGTCAAACACATGCATAAGCATTGCACAACTGGGGCCTAAATGCAGACACGACATGGCAGGGGAGAGCTACAAACAAACAGGTAAAGGGAGGATGAAGGTAGAATAATAAGCTTATGTGGTTGTTTAGATTCATTATATGACTGTCTTGGTGGATCTGATGTATGTAAAATATGCAGTATATACTTATTTTCTCCCCCAATGTAAACGCTAGCTTTACAATCTGACTAATTTATCAAAGCTGCCTTGTTTTCAGAAGGGCATGGAAGGAACTTAAATTCCCAGAACATACTATACTTTTATCATCAGACAGCCCTTTCTCCCCAAAAACCCTCATGAACCAGCTAGCCTCTAATGTAATTATTATATTACATTATTATATTATCCTCCAAAATATAGTCCTTTCTCTGCCACTATGGTTTAGATCCCAGACATGCTGTTGTCTAGAAACAATGGGTGTTCTTGGAAAGAAGTTGTTTTCCCATTCCATTTTAATTGGGTCTGGTATCTTAAACTGTGGAATGCCCTATTTAATAGTTGCTGCATTCCACCCCAGAGAGAGATGCATTTCATTGGCTCCTGTATGAGTGTATACATAAGTCTGGTTTTCAGATAGATTAAGAAACAACAGTGCTGGTGAAATCTCAAAAAGTTTGTATCCAGAATTTAAAAAACCCATATTTTAGTGCTCCCTAGAGAAAGAAGCTTGACCAGCATGGGAAATGTTGTAAAGGCCCCTTTTTGACTCTTTGCATCATTTCATATATATGAAATGGCAGAAGCTCTGAAACTGAGTAGATGAAATGGACACCCCATCCGCAGGGAGCCATAAGGATAATGATCCCCTTGGAAATGTTTTAGCCTTTTTTTTTTTTTTTTTGCAGAAAAATTATTCAGCATCCCTAAAAAAACACTGTAAAAAAAAAAATCCAATTTTTAGAAGTCCCGATGACAAACTTCCCAGCCTAGTGACTAGTTTGTATTTTCAAGGCTATCGTTACAAGAAAGTGAAGTAGCAGATAACTTTTATTTTTTTTAATAAAAATGTGAGCTAGGTAGAGTAAAATCTATCGCATTCACCAGACAAGCAAGTTGCCACACACCTCTCTTCTAATTCCTATGTACCCACATTGCAAAATTAGTGGAGAAAACACAGAACAGTATTTTGCCCATTGTTTTTTAGGTGTTGGGGGATTCTTTAGGGTGAAAGGTAGCATATAAAGGTAAATGATTAGAGATGCATCACACCAAATTTTGCTCTCATTTACACTTGTGTAAATCTGCATTTGCTTTATTGGATTTCAGTGGGACTAGGATTTTATTATTACTTAATGTTCAGCAATTCGGCCTTTATTGCTTTTTCACTGTGTCCTTTCTATAAGATTCTTCATAGAAAAGTAAAATTAAATTAAAACCTATGGAAAGTGTGTTTTAACCACTCCAAAAATGCTGGTGGATTTGCTATTAGGCACAGACACATTCCAGCAGCATGTTAAATTAGGTGTCTCCAGTAAGCATATCGTTTAGACTTAACAAAACAGATAGCACAAGTTACATTAACCTCATGCCAGTTGATGATTTAATACATATTTGGGGCCTGATTGTGCTCCCATTCAAATGGACAAAACTTCCATTTAATTCAAGAACTGGGTAAAATTAATCTCTTTGCCAAAGACCTGTCCTAGGCCCCCATAATAGGTCTGCAGCAGCTCTGAATAAGTTGCTTTGGACGGGAGCTTTGAACCAATGCTTACAACTGTAAAGGGAAAGTGGAAGGACCACGCTTCATCTCTGCAAGCCTGTCAAAGGATTGAGGGCTGAATTTCATTTCCAACCCCCCACATAATGCCCAGCCTTTCTGTGGATTTCATAAATTTCACCCTCTAATTAATTATCACTCTATGGTATGTCTAGAATGCCCATCACGGAAAAAGTTAAGCACTGTGGCCTCCCTTCAGCAAAGCATTTAAGACTGTGCTTAACTATAAGCACGTGAGTAATCCCATGCCTATTCAGCAAAGCACTTAAACACATGCTTCTTTTTAACCACATACATATAACTGATTGGCTTAGGCGCTCTGCTGTTTTGGGGCTTAGTTAACTACACAATAGCTACTGTAGACTTTTCTCAAATAATTTTAAAACCCTCATTACATGCATTTTTATTCTTCAATGGCTATTTCAACAACATACAAGGAACATAATAAATGTTTCCTTAGACTCACTGTACATTGAGTACATACCAATTAATAACTAAAAACACAATACAGAGGTTTAATAGGGATGATGTAGATATGTATCTATTACATCGTTGTTAATCCTCTGTAAATATGTTTTTAATAACCCTGTGGTATTTAGTCGACATACAATAACTGTCTCATTAAATCTAAATTAAATGCATGATTAAGCTTATTAAAAACACTTAATTTAAAATGTTGCTAACATTCTTCATAGTACGTTCCAGCGTTGTTATGATCATTTTTCGGAATTCAGATTGACTGGGTTTAGAGAAATCCCTGGTCCTATATGCTATACAGTACCTTCTTCTGAATGTCCATTAAGAGACCATGTAATTTCATGCTATCGTTTTATAAACACAGAACTAGTCAATGAGATTTATTTGTGGGGAAGAATGCTCATGTACCAAAGAGAGAGGATGCTTTTCAAAGGTCCGTATTGCTTTTTAAAAAATAAAACAAAGGATCTAATAAAGGAAAAGGGGAAAAAAGACCTCTGTTGGAATAACAATAAAGAGAATGTTGCTGTACATGATTTTTCATTTATGGATAGCTGGAGACATTAATATACTTGCCTATGGCTTGTGCATTACTATTCCCAGCTATGCAGAAATGAAACGTGATTTACAGCAACACATTCTTTACTGCTATTCCATCGTATCTGCTGGCTTTTCTGGATTCAGATTGGCTGGCTGACTGTTAGAATGGGATGATGCTGGACTGCACAGTAGCCTAATGGGTATCAACAAATGCAGCAGGTATATGTGACCTGGGATTTTTGGGGTTTGTATACCCAGCAAGCCAATCACAATGCAGAAAGAACAATAGCTGAAGCTTTTACTGCTCTTTAAGTTTCCTCATTGAATCCCTCGGTAGCTGATTATATCACAGAAGTTATATTAAAAACACATTAAATGCCAACTAAATCAAGACTTTTCATGACTTTTTTAAAAAGCAATGAAATTCAGGACAAACACTATGCTATGCATGGAGATTACCACCTGGAGAGCAGAACTCTGCATTTCACACATTGTATTTTTCAAATGAAACTAAAATGAAGTCATGTGTTTTATTCATTTTATTATTTCCTGTGCTATTTATATTGGCATTTTAAAAACATACTGCAGGAAATTCTAATTTACAGCAATACTTTGCACTTCTATAGTACCTTCCCTGCAAGGCTCTCAAAGGGCTTGACAAGCATGAATGTATTTAGTTTCACCACACCCCTGTGAGGTACATAATGAACTATGAAGTGATTTATTTTTATGGCTACTTTTACAAATAGGGAAACTGAGGCACTGAAAGTTAAAGGGCTGGATTTTCCAAAGTTCTGAACAGCTGCAACGTCAGCCCCTTTGAATATCAGGTCTTCTAAATGATTTGCCCATGGTCACTCCGGAAGTGAATGGCAGAGCTGGGAATGGAACCTTCGAGTCTTTTTTTTATTTGTGTGTCTTAACACAACACCATCATTACCCATGGTAAGCATAAGAACGGCCATACTGGGTCAGACCAAAGGTCCATCTAGCCCAGTATCCTGATAGTGGCCAATGCCAGGTGCCCCAGAGGGAATGAACAGAACAGGTAATCGCCAAGTGATCCATCCCCTGTTGCCCATTCCTAGCTTCTGGCAAACAGAGTCTAAGGATACCATCCCTGCTCTTCCTGGGTAATAGCCACTGATGGACGTATCCTCCCTGAACTTATCTAGTTCTTTTTTGAACCCTGCTATAGTCTTGGCCTTCATAACATCCTCTGGCAAAGAATTTCACAGGTTGATTGTGGGTTGTGTGAAGAAATACTTCCTTTTGTTTGTTTTAAATGTGCTGCCTTTTCATTTCATTTGGTGACCCCTAATTTTTGTGTTCTGAGAAGGAGTAAATAACACTTCCTTATTTACTTTCTCTGCACCAGTCATGATTTTATAGACCTCTATCATATCCCCCCTTAGTCGTCTCTTTTCCAAGCTGAAAAGTCCCAGTCTTATTAATCTCTCCTCTTATGGCTGCCATTCCATACCCCTAATAATTTTTGTTGCCCTTTTCTGTACCTTTTACAATTCCAGTATATCTTTTCTGAGATGTGGCGACCACATCTACACAAAGTTTTCAAGATGTAGGTGCATCATGGATTTATATAGCGGCAATATGATATTTTCTGTCTAATTATCTATCCCTTTCTCAATGATTCCCAGCATTCTGTTTGCTTTTTTGACTGTCGCTGCACATTGAGTGGATGTTTTCGGAAGACTATCCACAATGATGCTAAGGTCTCTTTCTTGAGTGGTAACAGCTAATTTAGAGCCCATCATTTTATATGTATAGTTGGGATGATGTTTTCCAGTGTGCATTACTTTGCATTTGCAAGTGTCTGCCATGTGTTCATAATACAATAAAACTCTATATAATAGCACTCAAGGGACCAACAAAATAGGGTGCTTAAGAAAGGTGTTCTTCAAATAACCATTAATGGAATAGAACTATACTCAATACATCTTAAAACAGAATGTAGGTTGCTAGAAAGGGTGGTCAGAGAAAAACAAGAGGGCTGCTTCAGGCAATATGAAACACAGGGGCTTTGCCTTGCAGAACTTTGTGCCCACGTTTTCCTTGGTTTTGAGCTTTGTGGGTTTGTATCTCCCAAATTTCTCTATGATGCCTGGGCTTTTTGCCTTCACCTGGCTCTGCACTGAAATGGTATTGCATTGAGAAATCTGCTTCATTGCAATGTGGAACAATAAAGCAAGGCAGATTTTCACCGGCAACTGGGCCCATGTGTTCTCTGAAGATTTTGAATTTCAGCATCCCTTTTGAACATACCTGGACTGATTTGTGAATTATATCAAAATCCCAAACCAGGTATGTTTTCTGTGAGTCTGGGTTTTGTTGTAAACATTGTGCACACCCCTAAGTAGAACCCATTAGTGTCTTTCTGCTGAATCAGCAGGTCCCTTGAAACAAACGTAAGAAATATTTATAATACTTCCTATGTATGTGATACTCAATCCAACCTGGGTCTCCAGCTCTTTTGAGTCCTGGTGTTTCATCTGTTTAAAAACACAGAGAGATACAACGTCTATAGAAAAATCTTGGATGGATGGATGGATGTATAGATAGGTTTTACTAGTGATATGGGACTTCTTCTAAGGTTTGCCTTCTTCTAAGGTTGGGAGAACATGTTTTGCCTAATTTTGAAACCACTCAACTATTATGGATTTGAAAGTTCCAGTCCAACTTGAATATCATCAGGATTGCATTCTATTTAGGAGAGGTTGTGGAGAATAGATCAGAGAGGCGAGTGAGAGGAAAAAATGAAACACATACAGTGAAAAAGAAAGATATAGAACAGGGAATGAGAAAGCAAAATAAATGTAAAGTAAAAGTGAATACAGTCTATGTACCACATATAAAACCCTGCTTGTGTCTGCCTCGCTTTTGGGGGGAGAACGGGTTCTTCTACTCCCTATATACATCACAGATTTCCTTCCAGAAAAAAATGGATCTTTTAAAACTAAACCTTCTTTAGAAAAAGAGAAATGGCTTAAATGGCAGATTAAAGGTTCCTGAAATCAAACAAATTTTGTGTGCCCAGGGAGTAGCTAGAAAGATTTGTGAAATCTCTGACTCTGCTGGATTTTCTCATCTCTTGCAGAAATTTCAAAGAACTCCCCACCACTGATGGTGAATTCACCCGTGTGCAGAAGGCCAGCACCAGGGCTATGTATCACTCAGGTTCCACTTCAGTCCTCAAAATGTGCCTTGCGCTGGCCCTCTGCATAAGGGTGAATTTCCCCTACTGTCAGCTTTCATGTAGGATAGAAATCAATTGCTGACAGGTTATTATGGCTGTGCTGTAAACTGCTCAGTTGGTTCTAGAGATGAGTGAGAACCAAAATCCCAGACACAAGCACTCCTGAGCTATCAGGCAGTCCGGATCCTGTTCTGGATTTGAACCTCAACGCTGGTGTGTATAACGGACCAAGCCAAACCCCCAGATCTTAACACCCCCAAACTTCAGAAAAATCCCAGACCAGCTGAGGATCTGAACTTTTCAAATCAGGCCTATTGCTACTTAATTCTGTCCTTTTTTGGGAGCATGGGGCAATGAAAGAATAATCCATATTAATAGAGGAAAGCCTTCCCATCCTCCTTTGTGCAGGGTCTACTCCTGGGGCGCTACTTCCCCAAAGGGAACAAGGAAGGGAGGTGGATCTGACACCATCCTATGGGACTGGGTAAGCATTGGTACACTAAGTGGACAGTAGAAGGGCGAAGGATGCAGCTCCTGAGCTCCCTCTTAGGTGGTGTATCTCTGCACTAGCCTCTTTTCAGGGCTGTAGCTACACGTAACAATTTAACCCCAGGTGAAGCACCACTTCTCCTGCACACGGGAAGATGACTGGACTTTGCAGAAGGCGGCCCAGATTCAGACCCAGTGCAGTAAAGTGCATTGAAATCAAGGGGGTTGCATCTGCTTGCACCAGGTTCGGCCCAGTAGTTGTAATTCTTTATCACATGAAATGGAGAGCCCCATTTTCACAAGCAGTATCAATTCAGCAGTTGAGAAACAAACAAAAAGGGAAGTGTCAGCAGCATTCACAATTCTGTATGTATTAGGTCTGTAAATCCAAGGTGCAAATTGTTTTTAGAATCTCAACGACACCCCTTATAATATTGTCATTTGTAATCAGCTCACTATGAAAACAGGGCTTTCAAAGGGTAAAGAAATCATTTGAACTTGTGATCTACAATAGATTTGAATATTCAGATAAGGTCATCGGTCAGAGCAGGGGTGACAGCTACGGTCAATAAACAGGTTCAGTGAGACAAAATCTTTTTGTCTATACGGGAATAGCTTGAAGAAGAGAGGTTCTCCAGAGGAATAAGAGAGATTAAATTTAGCTGTGTCACCATTTTATTTCCAGGATGCTTAAGGCATGAGAGAAGTGCTTGGTGGGACTGCCATGCTGGCATGCAGATCCTGCTGACGGTGTCAGTATGATGCCACTAGGTCAGTCATCCTGCCTCAGTCTGAATATGAGTTTGATGGAAAGTGATGTATTGAAGAGATTAAAGAAACAAGTTCTGGTCTAGCTTCTGACCATTTAACTCTTGATTGGCTGTATGAACACTTGAACAAAACGAGCAATAACAAAACAGCATCTCCTTTTGCAAGTTGGATACTTTTCCCTTTGGCATTTGGATATTTTGGCCAAGATTTCAAAAAATGACCAATGGTTTTAAGTGCCTTAGCTTATGCGTTTTCGACTGGACATATCGCAAATGCACCTGATCTTCAGAAAGTACTGAACACCCGCACCCTAAAAATCAGGCCCCTTCAAAGCGTCTCAAGTATGGCACCCTAAAACTATGGCACCCAAAGAAACTAGTTGCTTTTGAAAATCTTGGCCTCTATTTTAATGTTAGTAAACAATTAGTACCATAATTAATGATACAATGTGGTGCTACTTGAAATTCACTGTTCAGCAGGAGAAGTATTGTTAAGATCACACATAAGAAACTAAGGATCATTAACCTTTGCCTAGGTTATAAAATGGCCCATTTGAGAACTGTTGCCAGTGAATATATTACTTTGATATCAATTGGATTATTGAGTGAGAGGTTTTACATGAAGTTTGGTATGATGATATATGTATGGTTACAAACTGTTTATGACAAGTGGAAAAGCCAATAAAAGGTTAATTCAGATTTAAGTAGATTTTCCCCCTTTGCTTTAGTCTGAGTTAATTTATGCATATGTAACCCTATATTTTTAAAAGGCACCACCTTGTTAGCTGTAATGAATGGAGACTGCTGAATTTATCAGTCAGACTACAGTGGCTGCATTTAGTTTGTAGTGGCATTTCCACAATCATCTCATTTTTAGGGGTACAGGATAAAAATACCCAAATGTCACGGAGTTTCAGATGCAGGCTGGTTCTTTTAAATTCATTCCATGTACTTTTCTCCACAGTGCATTTGTTAAGGATACAGTACCTCCCTCAACCTGGATTTTCTGAGTCTTGTAAGTCAGTCTCAGCCTTTAAGGACCATCATTTGTGTGGGTAAATATTCATCTGCATTAGACATTGGAATAAAAGTAAATGCATCATTATAACTTCTACACCACAAATGCCATTCCAATGGACCTTGGTAATAATCCTAGCTTTGCCACAGATCCGCTGCATGATTTTGGGCAAGTTACTTCATTCTGTGCCTCTGTTTTCTCTCCCACCCTTTGTCTTCCTTGTCTGTTTAGGATGTAAGCTCTTCAGGACAGGGACTGTCTCTTACTATGTGTTTGTACCATGCCTAGCACAATATTGGGGCCTCTAAGCATGATTGTAATACAAATAACTGCTGATAAAAGCAACACTGTGTCAAGATAGGGGCCAGCTGTGAAGTTGGAATGAGGACTCCAACTTTTCCAAAGTTCAGGATGGGGGTTGAAATTTGAGAGTTTAGTTCAAGCCCGTTTCTGCTAATATGTACCATCTTAAAGCGTTAGCAAGTCAGTCCTCTTTCAAATTTATAACAGCCTATGTTTAAAAACCTGACAAACCAAAATGTGCTCTCCATAAACTATAGTGGCACAATTCGCGCAGCTGTAATGTAGGTTGTGTCAGCATTTCCATTATACTGTACACTGCTATTTTTCAGGGGTTTAGATCTTGGCTATAAAAATCCATCTGGGGCTGAAAGTTGGCAAGTAAAAGCCTCAGCTAGGGAATGAATTTGTTTCAACCAAGTTTGAACAATAAAACCAATTTATAATATGGGACGGCACAGAAGAAAGAGCTGTGTTTGGGGAAGTATCTAATTTTTAAAATTTATTTTAAATCTTGCTGTTCATTTTGAAATGCAATGTTTTATAGCTCAGGAACCAAATTCATTCCTGGTGTAACTCTGTTGACTTCAATAGCTTATGACCAGTGGTGAGCTGGAGCTGGTTCGCACCGGTTCGCTAGAACCGGTTGTTAAATTTAGAAGCCCTTTTAGAACCGGTTGTTCCGCGAGGGACAACCGGTTCTAAAAGGGCTTCTAAATTTAACCGGCCCAAAGTGGCGCCTTAGGCGCCGACTCCATGGGTGCTCCAGCCCTGGAGCACCCAAAGGGAAAATTTGGTGGGTGCAGAGCACCCACCGGCAGCTCCCCCCCCCCCCATCCCCAGCTCACCTCTGCTCCGCCTCCGCCTCCTCTCCTGAACGCGCCGCCCTGCTCTGCTTCTCCCCCCCCCCCCCCCGGCTTCCCAGGAATCAGCTGTTCGCGCGGGAAGCTGGGGCAGGCTGAGAAGCAGGCCGTGGCTTGCCACTCAGGCCCAGGGAGGCAGAGCGGAGGTGAGCTGGGACGGGGGGCCCGAGGAGGGCCGCCCGCGCCGCAGCAGGTAATCTGGGGGGGAGGGGGGGCAGGGGAACCACTCCCCGCCCCAGCTCACTTCCGTCACTTCCGTTGGCCTGAGCGGGAAGCTGCCGCCTTCTACTCAGCCCTCCCCGGCTTCCTGCCGAACAGCTGATTCACAGGAAGCCGCGGGGGGGCGCAGAGAAGCAGAGCTGGGCGGTGGGTTCAGGGGAGGAGGCGGAGCGGAGGTGAGCTGGGGCCGGGCGGGGAGCTGCCGGTGGGTGCTTTGCATCCACCAAATTTTCCCCGTGGGTGCTCCAGCCCTGGAGCACCCAGGGAGTCGGCGCCTAAGGCGCCACTTTTGATGTGATCAGTGGGGGAGCGGCCGCTTCCCCTGCTCCCCCCTAGCTATGCTTCCCCGCCCCTAGGAACCAGAGGGACCTGCCGGATGCTTCCTGGGAGCTGCCCCAGGTAAGCACCTCTGGGACTCCCCACCTCGCCCCCTGGGCAGGTGCCTCTGGCTCTTAGGGGTGGGGTGGGCACCCACTACGGTGGCCCATGAGACCCTCCTGCCTGGTTCTGGGGGCAGTCAGGGGACAGGGGAGGGGGGTGGATGGGGCAGGGGTCCTGGGGGGGGGGCGTCAAGGAAAGCAGAGGGGTTGGATGGGGCAGGAGTTCCGGGGGGGGAGCGGGGGGGCAACGACCCCCTCGTGGGGTGAGGAGGGAACCCGTTGTTAAGATTTTGGCAGCTCATCACTCCTTATGACCAAGATTAATTGGTCCCTATGTGTACTCATATAAATCTATATATTTCAGTCAAGTTTCTGACTGGTCAGTGCTTATGACTGCAGAAGACAGAGGAAGGGAGTCTGCAGAAGATGTGTCCCCTCAGAACCCAAGGAGATGTTCTTTATGATAGAGATGGGGTGTTCCAGGACATGGCCTAGGACCTGGACTGGTCTTCACATTTGTATGCATGTGTCCCTGACCCAATGCTCCCTCTCACCCTTGTGCAGCTTATCCAGGTGTTCTCTGGAGAGGGATAACTTCAGTGGGGTCAGGGAAGGGAGACAGTCTGTGGGGCTCTCAGCCAGAACACAAGGGCACACTAGTGCTGGTTTTGCAATATATGGTCATCAGTTCCCAAATGGGCAAGTATCTGGCCCTTGACTTAAACACTGCCAACAACCATTTAAGCTGCAGAAATTAATACCAAACCTAAATACACCTGTCTCTTTATGCTTTACGCACATATGTCTCTGTCTCCATCATTTAAAAACCCATGGTTGACAAACCTGAGTACAATTTAACAAATGAATGGGACTTGCCTGAGTCAGACCTACAGGACCTGGCCCATTCTCACAGAGGGCCAAACAGAATTTTCTGCTCATCCGATCCTTCCACAGAAGAAGCTGGTGTTCCACCAGCTTTAACCTCCTTTAACCTGCTGAACCTGTAAGATTTGCGAGGCTCTCTGGGGAGCCACAGGAGGCTTCTGCTGGTGTCTGGAGAGCAAAGCTCCACATTATCCATGCATCCAGAGGTTTCTCTAAGCACTCCCTAGAGGTATAGTGGTTTCATGCACCATGGAAGGGAAAGCAGTGCAAATTAATGCACGCTTAGATTGTTTGTAGGTGGGGTTTAGAAAGCAATGTGGTTAGTGGGGCACCGATATTTTTTGAAGCTGCAGAGGAGATGATGACAAGATTTTGTTAATGGCCCAGGAAGAGACTGATGATGTAAACAAGGAGCGGAATAAAGAGAGACAAGGGAGGCCATCAGGCAGAACTCAGCAGAAAGCAGGGCCACCAGCTAATAGATATCTGACCCAGCCTCTCCAGGCTGACCAGCAAACTAGATCCAGTGCCAACCCTGACTTGAAATGGAAGACTTGTTGACCAGACAGTAACAAAGAGATAATCCCTAATCTCCATGGCACAGCCTGGGGAAATGTGCACTGCTGATGTCTCTGTTGGCTTATTCTGTGCATAAATAGGGAGCATTAGCCTCCAGGGTGTCCACTTAGCATCTTTCACAAAAGCTGTCCAGCTTCAGCTCCTGGGCTATCCATCCACTGCTAAGTTGTTTCTCAAATTTGTGCACCTTGGCTGCAGCTGGGACTGGAAGCAAAAGAGGTGAAATTGGCCAAGGAAGCCTGTCTTGACAAGATTTCCAGCTCAGTTTTACAGACCCAAGAGAGTTGATAGTTCAGATAAGCTTCAAAACTTCTGGCTGTTTCTCCAAACTAAGCCTTTGGAGATTCCCTGGTTGCTAGGATGTCCCATCCTCAACAAAAAATGGGAAAGTTTTCTTCGTAATTCTGGATGAACAGACAAGCAAAAGCTACATGTAGGTTCTGTTTCACTTACGTGACTTAACACTGGTTTAGCGACTGTATATGCTATAAAGAAAAGGAGGACTTGTGGCACCTTAGAGACTAACCAATTTATTTGAGCATAAGCTTTAGTGAGCTACATCCGATGAAGTGAGCTGTAGCTCACGAAAGCTTATGCTCAAATAAATTGGTTAGTCTCTAAGGTGCCACAAGTCCTCTTTTTCTTTTTGCGAATACAGACTAACACGGCTGCTACTCTGAAGCCTGTATATGCTATGTTGCCATTTCTGATTTCTGTGTTACCCTGGCCATTGGTGTAGAATAATCAAAGGGCCTGGTTTCTCATGGCTTGCACCTCACGGGGAGTCATTTACACCTGTGCAAAGTGGGTGTAAAATGTTGCCCAGGTGTGAATGATTCCCTAAGGGGCAAGGCAGTGGGGAATCAGACCTGTAGGGTATATATGGGAGCAGGAAGACATTGCTAATAACAGGAAGGTACAAAAGAAAAGCAATGATAATTAGGATTCACACATGGGCATTTTTCTACTCCCTGACTGGGTGATTGAAACTTTTACACTAGAGAATACGAAACAGCAAATATTGACTATTGAACAGGCACTTTCCAGTATGCTAATGTAACACCTGGTTATAACTGTGTGTTATATGTTCTTTCCGTGCATGCTCCATCAAGGGCATGAGTCTACTATTGCCACCAGTTAGGGGAAGTAGTTCGTTAGTTCTGTAGAAACTCATGCTTCGATTCTAGAGCTCCCAAGTTCAGTCCCCCGTGAAAATTTCAGGAGTCACCAATATTCAGCTGGCCAAATGTTTGTTGTATGCAGTGTTGTTGTAGCCATGTTGGTCCCAGGTTATTAGAAAGACAAGGTGGGTGAGGTAATATCTTTTATTGCACCAACTTCTGCTGGTGAGAGAGAGGCAAGCTTTTGAGCTTCCGCAGAGCTCTTCTTTGGGGCTTTGTTGTTATTACTAGATGCTTATCTCACAATAATGCCTCTGCTCCCCAAGCAGGATCTGTGATGCATTGTGTGAGAAGCTGTATAAATACATTAAATGATATTGTCCCTGTTGAAGAAAAAGATCCTAGGAATCACATGAAATTGAACTCATTGCCTTTATTCATGACAATATTCACCAATCAGTGACTGAAAATATTTGACTGTCTCTACAGTGTAACTTCTGTTGTGTCCTCTCTTGGGAGCTTACATCCTTCCCTTCCAGGGGTATGGACTGGATGACCTGCTGGGACTCTAACTGCTATACAGGGGTGGGCAAACTTTTTGGCCTAAGGGCCACATCTGGGAAAAGAAATTGTATGGCAGGCCATGAATACTCACAAAATTGTAGTTGGAGTGTGGGAGGGGGTGAGGGCTCTGCTTGGAGGTGTGAGCTCCAGGGTGGGGCCAGAAATGAGGAGTTCAGGGTACAGGAGGGGGCTCTGGACTGGGGTGGGGCAATGGAGTGTGTGTGTGGGGTGGGGGGTGAGGGCTCTGGCTAGGGGTGTGGGCTCTGGGGTGGTGCTGGGGATGAGGAATTTGGGGTGTACAAAGGTGCTCCGAGCTGGGACTGAGGGGTTTGGAGTGCAGGAGGGGGATCAGGGCTGGGGCAGGGGTTTGGGGCATGTGGGGGTGAGGGCTCTGGCTGGGGGTGTGGGCTCTGGGGTGGGGCTGGGGATGAGAGGTTTGGGGTTTGGAGGGCGGGAGGGAGATCAGGGCTGGGGCAGGGGGTTGGGGAATGGGGGGAGGCTTAGGGATGCAGGCTCCAGACCACTCTTACCTCAAGTGGCTCCTGGAAGCAGTGCCATGTCCCTTCGCCAGTTCCTACATGGATGCACGGCCAGGCAGCTCTGCACGCTGCCCCATCCTCGGGCACCAGCTCTACAGTTCCCATTGGCCACAGTTCCCAGCCAATGGGAGCTGTGGGGGCAGCACTTGGAGCGGGAGCAGCATGCAGAGCAGATCCCCCTGGCTGCCCCTACATGTAGGAGCCGGAGGAGGGGCCATGACGCTGCTTCCAGGAGCTGCATGGAGCGGACCCCAACCCTGCTCCCCAGCTGGAGCGCCGCGGTGGGGCAAGCCCCACACCCCGCTCCCCAGCAGGAACTTGAGGGGTAGATTAAAACGGCTGGTGGGCTGGATTCAGCCCGCGGGCCGTAGCCCACCCCTGTCCTAGAACAATGAATAAACTACAGTTTAGATCCTTCAGTCAGAATCCTTCACATTTATGCTGGGTTGTGAACCATCAACAATTTCGTACTTTGTTCAGATAAAGGAGCTAAATAAAGGATTTTCTCCTTTCTATGGAGCCTTGTAACCAGAGACGCCGACTTTGTGAGTTCCCAGGGGGTGCTTGACTCCCCCGCTCCTCCCCTGATTGCGATGGGCGTGAGGCAGTGTGAGGGAAGGGGAGGAGCTGATCGATGGGGCCCGCTGGTGGGCGGAAGGTGCTGGGAGGGAGGAGGAAGAGCTGATCCTCAGGGCTGCAGTGGGTGCTGAGCCCCAGAGCACCCACTGAGTTGGCGCCTATGCTTGTAACTCCTGGAAGTGCCCATAAGCCTAAAAAGGAAGAATCACTGGAGGGACCACGAAGACTTCCACTGTTGAGGCCTCTGTCGAGTCAAAAGAAAACCCACAGCCCCTTCACAATGAAGTAAGCCATGCAAGGTCGGAAATTTGTCTCTGAGGCCAGACCAGCCCAGTCAGCAAAAATTCACCCAGCCTATGGTAGCTGGCCACAGAGAATGGCAGGTGAGTGAAGTGCTCAGAATAATAAGCTCTCAAGCCCTCTGGTAGTTCATGTTTGACTCATCAGACAGTTAAAATGCAGATCTGCAGCCAAGGAACACTTTTTTTTTGGAAGCGGATTTACTTACAGCCTGAGACAGGAATAGTTTCCCTACGTGGCCAAAGATCTTTGGCCAACATTGTCAGGATGCCCTCAGAACACCAGGACCCATTTGGGGTTTTGGTTTAATTGCAGTTACCTGGCTACCTCCCAGGCAGGGGGCTAAGGTTCACCTGTGCGCCTGTTCAATAGATAGCTGCATGCCTTCATTTCCCCTCTGGATTTATTTTCAAAAAGTTTGTCTCCTCTTTTGAGGCTGGCTCAGGGCTCCTGGCAGGAGTTAGCTCCACTCTTAGCTTGGGAGAACCCTACAACACTTTGAGCAACACCATTCATTTCCACCCATTTTCTTACAAACAAACACAGCTTGTGGCAAAATAAGTTACACTCCTGGAGCTCTTGAACATGCCCCCAGCTTTTACACTGAATCTGTAAATATGATCACAAATGACGCAAAGGTACAATCTGCCTTTTCTCCCAGGCTGCTGTCTGTATAGATTTTCAAGCACCATAGCCATATTCCGTATAGCTGCATCTCCATTCACTTGGAACGGATGGAAAACCCTTTTCGATTAATAGATTTCACTATGTCAGAGACTTATAAGGTAATAAACCTGGGTTCCTGTTACTACAACAAAGCATAAGGCAGAATTTACATGTGAGAGGGTGTAAGTAGGTGTTTGAGTGATGGCAGAGGAGGGTGCTGGACTGGATGAGAGGGCAGAGGGGGAAGGAGAGAAAATGAAGGTATAAAGAGGGGATGCAGAGAATGGTTAGTAGGGCATGTGACACAGGGAGGTTATTTACTGATAATGGGGAGAGGTTGTGGGAGAAAAATGAGCTGGAGTTACAAACTCTGGACATGGACAAACTTTCACAGAGCTCAGGGGTGTTCGAGTACAGGGGTTTTAGTTCAAGTCTACCTCTAGATTTCAGAGGTGGAGGGAAAAGAAGAAGATGAAGGGCTGAAACAAATGAACCTTCCCCAAAGTCTAGGGGTATTGGATCTGGGATTATGGCCTGGGCCTGTTTGTAATTTCATCCCTAATGTTTCTCATCACGGGATCCCTTTCTCTTTCCCCTACATATACAGTGTACAGACAGATTTTCATGTTTATGGCCTAAGGAATCGTGCATTTTAAAGAAGACTTGTGCCTCTTGTCATAAGGCTGGGAACAGTGGTGAGAAATTGCTGTTCCAGGATAGCAGTTATTTTAGAGCATTTTCTTTTCCCCTCTAACACAACTGGATACTTGAGCCAGTGGCGGGAAGGACCATCATCTACCACATTAGTCACCAAGCTTGATAGATAGTATTCCCAAGCCACTGCCATAGATGCTGTTTGGAAATTGCAAATCCACGCTGCTGCTGCTGCTGGGTCCAGCCCCAAAGAATTAATTTATAACCATGCGTATAAATTTCATAGGTAGTATCATTGCCATTCTGCATTTGACTTATAGTACATATGGGGTGTGGCTTGTGGCACAGAAGCAATGTCGCTCAGTGTAATTCCAATGGCAATCATTCTATCACTGTGTTATCAATCAATCAATATGCTGTGGTAAATTATCAGGCCTCACCTCTCAAAAGTTGAAGGAGGTGGGTACTGTGTTCCAGGTTTGCTGATTATGCTGACTCATGCTGATATCACTGCAGATCATTCACGGTTGATTTTCCACAGCACTCTGATCCACTGAATGATGTTTCTCAATTTAAAAAAAAAATACACATCAGTCACCCAGACCCTTCTTACAGCTCCATTAACTTGCTGTAGGTTAAACCACCTGACCTTTTTAAACCAAGGATTGTTTGCAAATACTGTAGTAAACCTACCACTCTGATTGAAACTGTGACAATCCAACTGGAGCCCAGTATATCTGAAAGCCTCACCAAAATGCCATGGTGTATATCAGTCCCTCCCAAAGGCAATTGGCCTGGGGAAAAGTAAAAAGAGTAGAGGCTCAATACCACTCGGCGAGCATGTAACTGGCTTTGAAAGTGCACTGCTGAGAAGAAGAATGCTGAAATATTAGGGAGCAATAGCTTGCAGAGAAGGAAAGAGGTTTTGAAATCAATGGAAAGTCATTTTGGAAAGTAGAGAGTTATATAGTTAAGCAACCTATTGTTCACTGTAATGAGAAAGCATGACTATTCATGAGTACGCTACAGTATGTGGCTTGCCAACTACCCAATCAAGGGACAGGCTCATTCAGCCATGATTGAGGGCAATACCCATAATATTTTATTGCTATTAGGCCTCAAAGTTGCATGTTTTTATATAGACTATAGGATGTTTAATAGCCATGCAAAGCTAAGACTTTCTTGCATACATTAGAGATGGACATAGGAGGATAAATCCTACTGCAAGTTATCTACACTAGCTCTTCCATTATAACTGGAAACATGTAGCCAGGCAATAGTGTGTCATTTGGATCCATCTGAATGGGTTGTGTAAGCATGATGTTGATCTCATCCGGTTTGTAAAACTGTAAAAAGCTCTGCAGGAAAGAGTGTCAGAGAGGCTTGGGACTGCAACTTTTTGCTGGAAATAAAGACAGCACTTTAAAAAAGGCAGGAAGAAATATTAGACTTATAAAGCATCCAGTAAAATAAAGAACAACACAAAATGGTAAAGGAGAATACTCTGGTTTTGGCGGAGTGAGATAAAGGTTACCATTTTGGTGTTATAATTTCTGTGAAATAATATTCAAATAATGTTATCTCCAGTGATGGGTATCATGCCACAAAATTCAGATTCACACCAGATCAGTGACGCTCAGAAATCTGTCTGTGTGTCCTGACCTAGAAAGGGAACATTTTCAAAATTTGAGTCCAGATCCAGTTATGGATTTCAAACAACCCCAAAGATAGAGAGTGTGTGGATGTGAGGATTTGGTTTGTGTCCATCACTAATTTATGTTATAACCCTAATTTTTCAATGAGGGGGGGAGGGATAGCTCAGTGGTTTGAGCTTTGGCCTGCTAAACCCAGGGTTGTGAGTTCAATCCTTGAGGGGGCCATTTAGGGATATGGGGCAAAAATTGGGGATTGGTCCTGCTTTGAGCAGGGGGTTGGACTAGATGACCTCCTGAGGTCCCTTCCAACCCTGATATTCTATGATTCTATTAAAATTAATATGAAAAGTTTACAGAAAAGTAAATATTTCTGTATACTCCACTTTAAGGATGACAATGTGTATGTTTACATTTTTGAACAACTATTGTTTACATTAAGAAAAGGAGTACTTGTGGCACCTTAGAGACTAACAAATTTATTTGAGCATAAGCTTTCGTGAGCTACAGCTCACGTCATCGGATTTACATTGAAATCCCTGTGCTTTAGGGTCAATTTTTCTTCTTAAAAAATGGAGCTATTGTAATACATTACTTTTCTGTGACAGAGGATTTTTCCCCCTTCTTCACAGTATGGAACTATTTGATAGTGTCAAATGTTTTTTGACTTTGATAAAAATGTATTGAGGGTCAAGATCCTCTCTTAATAGTTCACATTTCTATTTAATAACCTGCTGCAATGTCAAAAGATACAACCATCATATTGCAGGTCTAAGAAGTATTATGCGCTGCCATCCTATCTATGGATGCACATCAGATATGTCCATGTTATTCCATATTCTGTCCATTCCAAAGAAAGGCTAAAGGAGACAGAGGGTACAGATCTTGTTAGGTACAGCCTCTGACACTATCACTATCAATTGTCTTTTGCTAGTGCTGATCATCACCTCAATTATCTGGTGTCCAGCCTACCTGATAGGTTTTTGCAAACTATAACTCTTCTGTCGATGAACATGGAATAATGACAGCTAGGGGCAAATGGACAGAATATAAAAGAGATCAGCCAAAAAGTATTATACACACATATACATGTATGTTTTGGTCTATAAATTAATCAAAAGCTAAAACAACACATGTCCTGTGTTTTCATAAGACTCCAATTTACGGTATACTAAGCAGAAGGAATAGAGTTAATAGTGGCTTGATTATGTTCTTTTTTCCTTCTCTTTGTTATTAGAATATAATGTCTTGAAAAGCAAAAGGTAAATTTCAACAATTCGTGCAGCATAGATATGTGCAATCTATAGTGAAAGAAACCAGTTTTCACAGACATGTATAACCAGTTTGTTTTTAATGTACGGGATTTTGTTTTCTAAATGATTTCAATACAGAAATCATGAATCAAGGAGTAAAAAGAAATAAAAATCAAACAAGTCCTTAGAGAAGATGCAGTGGTATTTTAGTTGTATATTTTTTACTCACATAATATGCTACACAACATGAGAAAATGGATTCTAGTGCAATATTAATTGAAGTTTTGCCAGTATAAAGTTCATGAGGTTAATTTGAAAAGGATACATTACCGATATATTTATAGCATTTAAATAAATTAGGATTAAACTTTATACATCAATAACACAGCTGTTAAATAATATTTTTATTCTATGTAAATTCTATCCATTCATCTCTGTTGTATAACAAATGACCATAATTATAGTGCTTCATTGGTAGGAAGGTCATTGGTAATCTTGTAATTTCTCATTGGTGTAAAGAGAGAAAACAGAATTATTTGTGATGAATGTATTCAACCTTTTGCATACTTTGGTACTTTGAACCATGCATTAAAATGCAGCAAGAAATTAAGTTCTTCACTTACACAGCATTTTTAATCTAGTGCTGTTGATTTGTTATAACTAAGGCATTTAGAATGCTTTCGCTGAAGGTTTTCCGCTGTATATTTTGCATTTTCTTCCTTGAAAACAAATGAGGACTGAAGATGCAAAAAAACAAAAACAAAACCCCAAACAAAAAAACAAAACCCCAAACCAAAAAAAGTTACTCTGTGCCAGCCAGGCACAAACTTCAGGCACTTAAAATTACAATCTTTTCATTTTATTTTGCATCATGTACTTTTGTATTAATGAAGAATAATCAAACCAACCATTTCTTGAAACCACCAAGCTGTAAAAAATGTATGAATGAAAGTAAAGAAACAAACTTCTGGATAAACTCCTTTTCTAGTAACCTGTACCCAGATAACAAAAGAAGACACAGGAGTACTTGTGACACCTTAGTCTCTAAGGTGCCACAAGTCCTCTTTTTCTTTTTGCGAATACTGACTAACACGGCTGCTACTCTAAAAGAAGACACGTAGTTGAAATATTTGTCTGCAGGATTTCACTCACTTACTTTTATTGAGAGGTTTGCTTTCTATCAATAAAAGAGCAGAATCCCAGGTTTTCCTATAAGATTCAATCACATTTAGGAAGGGTGAATTTTCCAGATACATAACAATTAATCTCATGCTAGTAACAAAATCTTCCCTGTAGCTGGTGACGGTATTCTTAATTTATCAAGATGTACAGTATATGATTCAATTTAACTACTGCATTTTATACGTCTCATTATAAAGACATACATATATTTTTTAGAGGAATATATGGCAAAGTCATTATCTTTACATATGGGAATGAACACGGTATACTGATTGTTAATCATAGAGAGACAAATATTAGAATGAGCAGTATCCTATAGCTGGAGTGTAATTGCTAATACTGACACTGGAAATGTCTTTGGTAGCAGGGATTCATAAAAGGGAATTCCTTTTAATGAAGCTTGGATTTAATCCTATTATTCTAATAAAGTGTAATCAATTGACACAGAAAATTTGAAGGTCTAGTTCATCTTCTGATTAGATCTCAGTTGTTTTTTAAGGCGATGGATACTGTGAAAGAAACTTAAGTTAATGGGCTTTTGGTCCACTAATCCACACTTCCTGGAGTGAGTCTGAGTTTTGAAGGAGGGCAATTTGGAAGCTGTCTTAGCATAAATCTAAAGCAAGTCTGTGGCTGCCTAGGGGGAACAAGCCCCTCAGCATTCACCAAGACATGCTTCAAGGAGATTCTACTCTTAATCCAATTTACTCAGCCGAATAAATCCCACTGCTTCAGCTTGCCAACAAATTAAAATCCGGCTTCATAAAAACACCTTGAATTTGGAAGGTATTGGCTAGCCCGCTAGACTTGAAACTTCATTTATTCTGGCTAACTTCTCAATTATCTTCCCAGCAGTGGAGATGTGTAAAAGTGAAAAAATCAATAGGATTCTATTCCCTTTTTATTGGAAAGGGAAAAATTAATGAGATAGGACACTCTCTTAATCAGAAATAAATGTTTTAATTCAGATAATGACATCGTTTTCCCTCGCTGAACGATGACAAATGCTGGGTTGCACCCCCAATAGAAGCAGTTTCAATTTTATTGTAAATATAAAAGGTATTGATCGGGGAGATGTACAAACCCTATTGCTTACAAAAGCCATTTGGGGGGACTGGGAAAACTATTAAGCACTGGGTCAGAAATCAATAAACAACACTGAAATGTAGCAGAGGTTGCCCTAGGCTTTGTGGCATCTTAGAAAGCCAAGTGGCAGAAATAGTGACAGAAATGTCTCTAGTGAAGCAATGTTAGGGATGAAGGGGTCAGGCGTTTAATCTCTTCTGAGCTTTGACAGGTCCGGGGAACAGAACTAATGTAGTCCTTCCTAGCTGCCTTTGACTTAAATACCTGCTGATTCATCGGACCACTGACTGAAATTATTGTTTTTGATTGTGCAAATATATTGGTACAGAAAATAGTGTAGGCATATTTTTTGGGAGACAGAGTAAAATTTGTTTATGTAAATAGGAGTTTTATTTTTCCTTTTTATGTATATGACACCCCCCCCCAAGCCTCTGAAATAAAGGCTCTGAGCTCCTAGCATGCTATTTTTTAAAAAGAAGGTATTTTTGCACCATAAAAATAATCCAGTATGACATAATTTGTGGCAGTTTAATGAACAGTTTAATTTTTTTAATCAGATGCAATTATTATTTAAAAACAAACTTCTTCCTTGGGCCAAAATCTCTTATTGTCCTTGAACAAATCAAAATAACCCCCACACCTCTGTTATTAAGTTGTTTTTAGTTTAAAAGTGGCATATCTGGTCTTTATTGGAATCTGTGAAAATATTCATAAGAATACATTAAACACTAAGAGTTAGTTACGTAAATGCTTGACAGAAACTGTCTAGAGCAAAGAAAAATACAGGTGAAAGAAGACTGTGCATGGAGGTGGGAGCTGATTTTTCGAACAAGACATTGATTTGAAAGATTTAAAGCAGGGTACTGAAACTTTTAACAACATCATTCTAGAAGCAGAGCCAGAGCCAAATAAATAAATAATAAAAAAGCGTGACTTTGCCTTCTGCTCCTGGAAATGCAGCTTCCCCCCTGACATGGATATGATTATAAGATTGGTTAGGGTCAGGTTACCCATCAGCAGGTGAAATGTTCAGGTGCTGAGGATTTCAGTTTCATCTCACCTCACATATTATGTCAGTTCCATGTCATTTTCATCACTGGGAATGATTTGAGGGCTTGCTGTCCCCCCTGTTATTGCGGTCACTTGACCTCAGATGTAACTTCTGTTTAATACCATCATTTTAACAAAGTCTAGGAGTAGCACACACACTCACACGGCCATCGCTTGACCTTCCTCTGCCTGACACCTGCCAATTGGCTCTGGCGTTAGGTTCTGCTGCCCCTCCGCTTGCGACAAATGAATGTTAAGGCCTCAATGAATTGGTTCACATTTGAAGTTATATTTTTTCATTGCCACAAGCATTTTTAAAATTGAATCCCCTTTTTATATTTTGTCCTGGGGTAATGGTATTTTTCCCTGTTGCATTTAGATTCGGGAATATAGATGTGGCTTTGTGCGTAAAAACAATATTCAGACCATTTCCATGCTAATTTCAAATTCATTAGATAAAAAAAAAAAAAAGCAAAGTACTTTTGTAGAATGTTACAAGAGGAATGCTTTACCCAGTCAAATCCTTTCCTCCTTCGTATTTAACTTGTGTGCCTGAATCCACAGAACTAGCTTTTAAAAAGGACTCGTAAAGCGTAGCATACTTTTAATCATGGTAGGATATGTGCTACAAAATTTAGGAAGCTACCGGGCAACTGATTAGTCACGAGATATTATCATTAGCAGCTCCACAAGACACACTTGCCCAATCACAAAAGAAGGCACAGTGTATTGTATTTTTTCCTTCTTTATTATTAGGCTGCCCATTAGAGTTGCTGGAGATAACAGGTTTAATGAGAGGGGACTACAGGCAGGCTTTTCAAACCAAGGGTTCCTGAATGTTGATGCTCACATTCCTATGTGTTCAACAAGCCACAAATTGATGACTTCCAGGTCCCCTTGCAAAGCCTATCTGCATCATTAGGGTGTTGTGTGTGTGTGTGTGTGTGTGTGTTTTGTAGAATAAGGGTTTGGAGAGGATGTTTTGGGGCCAGCGGAGGGGTGGGAGAAGGAGATTTTGTTGGAATTGTGCCAATTTGTACATTTTGGTCAAGATTTTTAAAAAAGGGATGCCTAAATTCAGGCTTCTAAATCCATATTTAGACACCTAAATAAGTGACCTAAATAAGGGTTTCACACTCTTTGAACATCAGGCCACTTATTTAGGTGTTTAAATATGGATTTAGGAGCCTTATTTAGGAAAAACTTGGCCTTTTGGCTTAATTATTGTCCTCCATTTTTGTGCATGAACTGAGAAATTATTGATTGTAACATTTTACAAATCTAAATAATCAAAATACCACTTGTTGTTATACACATGGAGAATGTGCTCAGTTGCATGGTACCTGGACTCACTGTACGTGGATGAAAAGTTTAGAACAATGCTAAGTTAACAATTTATTCCCCCAAAACAGGGAGCACATTCATTGAGACCAACCCATCTAACTACTCTGAAACAACTAAAAATGGTGAACACCAGCCAATAAACTCATTGCTAAGCCATTCCAAAGGCTGTAGTTAGCAGGAAGGTTGAGCAGAAATGCATCTTATATTGTGGCCACATAACTATAATATAATACAACTTCATATAATCCATTCACTGGACAGGTACAGCCCAGGGAGTGTAAGCTTTCCACCCTGCCAGTATGCCTTGGAAGAACCCAATCTCCATGTGCATTAATTTCTTGGCCTCCGCCTAAACTGCCAGTAAGAAGTGTCAGAAACAACACCAGGTGAGAGTGATGTGGACACCAGTATGTTAGGAATGGGGCACACTTAATACAGGTCATCATATGGCAACTACCTTTGTTCACTCATTACCAATCAGGGACTCTTTCAGACCAAACAGGAGAAAGGCCCTATGTCCCATAACCAATCTCCTGATTTCTCTTCAGCTCTATAAAAGCAAGCTAATTATCTTTAACACAAAATGCAGTAGAAGGAGAGGTTTTCAAGAAGAGCAGGAAGAACCAAGAGTATTGCATTGCCTTCTGAGGGGTGATCACAGAAGGAATAAGATATGAAACCTGGCCCCCATTAACATTCTATTCAGTGTATACTCCTGACCTCCTGTACTCCTCTCCTTAGCCCAATACAGACAGACCCTTAGCATGCTGTGTGCCTCTTAACAATGCATTCTCCTCCATAACTGTGAATCTGGTCCTTCTTGTTTTCACTTGGCAGTACTTATTCACATATTGCCATTATGCCAAGGCTGACCCAGTTCACATATAAGGACCTCTTTAAAATACACTCTGTGCAACACATAAGGCTATGTCTACACTATGGACCTTACCGTGGCACAGCTGTACTGCTGCAGCTACGCGGCTGTAAGGTCTCCTGCTGGCGGGAGAAAGCTCTTCCATCTGCATAATTAAACCACTCCCCATGAGTGGTGGTAGCTATATGGGCAGGAGATGCTCTCCCACCAACACAGTGCTGTCCACACTGGCGCTTTTGTCGGTGACACTTAGTCAGGGATGACCGACAACAGTGTTGCCAACAAAAGTGGTCGGGTAGACAAAGCCTAAGACAGGACAGCAGACGGTTGAGGAGAGAGGCGTATCTACTCTGCTGACATTGACGGGGCTCAGAGAAGAGCTCTGCCATCTCAGTTAAGAGATAAAGAGGCAGCTGTTTTGGAATATGCTGCAGTCATTTGCAATGAGTTAAGCTATTATCAATAGGTCACAACCTCAAGCAGTTTTCTCAGTTAAAACTCAGTCAATGAGTAAATGCAGAACTGAGAAAGTAGGTCAGCTTTTGGTGCAATACCTACACCACCAATAACAGCATATTGTCACAAGGCAAAATCCTGGCCTCTCCTCTATGGGTCCCCAAGGCCTGGAACTCAGAGGAAATGCTGCATTAGTGTTGTGGATGGGTGGGTGGGGTGAACACATCCTGCACTGAGGGATTCCACAGCCACAGCAGACCACTGCCCCACTATGGCTGCAAAGCACTGGACAGAGGTTTGTGAGTGGGCTGGGGCAGTGGTGGAGGTGTAGTTATAGAGTCCACAGTGGCTATAGCTGCAATATTGCCCACCCCAAATGTTTGAAACCATGGGTCATGGGATTGGTTTAAAATAATGAGATTTATAATACTAATTATTATTATTAATTAATAATTAACAATTAATAATATTGTGGGGTTCTTTTTCTTTGCATTCTGGTTTCTAAGGCTTTCAGGTACATTCAGGTCACACTTTCAAGCTTTTCTCCACCACCATGAGGACTAGCCACTTCTTATGTGTAAAAATGAAAGTGGAGATTCTCAAGGCTTCAGATGACTCCAGGAGCTGGGGGTTTGAGAAATACTCCACATATTGCAAGACTATGATAAAGTCATGCAAGTTGGAAACATGGCAGTTGCTAATCCGGCCTGGAGGTCGCATGCTACCTCTGGGCTGGAGGAGAAGTACTCTATCTCCTCAGCTAGCTTGTACGTTCCTCGTACATAACCTGTTCACTTGGGCTAGCTCACTTAATTCTCCAGAAATTTGGTAAATATGTATCAGTCTAGGACCATCAAGCGGTAGGTTTATTCCTTTGGCAGCTATATAAATGCTCAACTCCTAAGGAGTAATAAGAAGCCTCTACCACAGGCCGAATTTAACGCTGGACCCCTGAGGAGGCATGGGGATGGCATGCTGGAGGCCTGACGTTCAACGGTCTCTGATGCTAGTATGCTTCCCTTTCCTCTTCCTGTCTGTCCATAACTCCTGTTGAGATCGGTATGAGTTTAGCTTGTGAAAGGACTGCAAGATTGCGTCCCATATGTATGTACCCTGTATCAGACAGGATGGGCAGAACTGTGGGTGTTTTCCTAGCTTTTTGTACAGCACCTAGAACAGCAGGGCGCCGGTTGTGGTTGGAGCTTCTAGGTGCAAATAATAAAGTATGCAGATGTCCTCTTTATCTATTCTTATAGGCCCAAATCCTGCCCCTTCCTCTTTCTCCTGCTGCAGAACTGGTGTGTGAGAAGGATTTCAGCAGCCCTTACAGGATATGCACAGCTCCTGAGTGCCATGGAGCCAGGTTCTTCAGGGCTCCCTCTCATATTGAAGAAAGCACAAGGATAATATGGTGTATGCTCCACAGGTCATGTGTGGAATATGTAAGAGTCTCCTTAACTAAGCATAATGCCTGCACATTGCTTGCATCAAACCTTGCATCTTCCAGGCAGAAACCTGTGCTTTTGTTGGAATGAGCTGCTTCTCTACAACCAGCAGTGCTTGGGGCTAGTAGATCTACCAGCCCTTGACCCCTATGTACTACTGAGGGTACTCCAGCTCTGAGATAGGAACAGTATCTGTGAAACAGCACTTTCCTTCCCACCTCCCCCTCTGGAGATCTCCAGCACACAGACCAGCCATTTGGCTGGGCACAGAGAACAGGATGTGCCCTATAATAGGAGGCTGTATATCCAAAAGTGGGTGTTATGTGACTGTGCAATATGCTTCAAAAACTGTGAGCTGAATAACAGGGACTGGATGCTCAAAGATTATTAAAAGAATCATTTCTATCTGTTTAATAAGTATTGATATGTACACATACTTCGTATTTATTTCAGAGAGAAAGCAACTGTAAATTATTTTTCTATCCTCATTTTTATAGATTAGAGACCACTTAAAACACGATCCAGTCAGTAAATAACTCTATTAAAATAACTTTTGGAGGGTGTGTGTGTATATCATGATATTGTGCATTTGAACTGAACTGAAAATAGAAACTAACATTTACATGCAGCATGTGGAAAACAATTTTTAAAGAATATCTTCCTGATAGAAGACATGATGCCTAACTTTTCATTGAGTAGACCTTGAGGGAATTAGCATGATGCAAAAGCAGTTTGGTGTTTCGATGTGTTACGTGTTCAGTGGATGTGTCCTCATAATACTTCACCCAGCCTCTGATTTAGCAAAGCACCTGAGCACATGCTTTAGATCCATCCCTATCCAGCAAAGCACTTATGTACGTGCGTAAATCCTATTGGAATACAGTGGGAGTTAAGCATGTCCTTTAGTGCTTTCCTGAATAAGAAAAGATTTAAGCATGTGCTCAAAGTTAGGCCTGAGCTTAAATTCCTTACCGTATCAGGTCCCAATTCTCAGCCTTCTTAGGCAGCGGTTCTCAACCAGACGTACACGTATCCCTGGGGGTACGCAGAGGTCTAGACTCATCTAGATATTTGCCTAGTTTTTCAACAGGCTACATAAAAAATGCTAGCGAAGTCAGTACAAACTAAAATTTCATACAGACAACGACTTGTTTATACTGCTCTATCTACTATACACTGAAATGTAAGTACAATATTTATATTCCAATTGATTTATTTTATAATTATACAGTAAAAATGAGAAAGTCAGCAATTTTTCGTGACAAAAGTCTTTCGCCAGAAATGGAAAGAACATGCTCGCAACAAAATGGAATGGTGTGGTGCTGACTTGCGTTCGTGGAGGGATGGACAAGGACGAGCCGGACAAGGGTCATGTGCTGTGACACTTTTGTATTTTTATGTCTGATTTTGTAAGCAAGTAGTTTTTAAGAGAGGTGAAACTTAGGAGTACACAAGACAAGTCAGACTCCTGAAAGGGGTACAATAGTCTGGAAAGGTTGAGAGCCACTGTTCTAGGGTATGTCTACATTGGAGCTGGAAGATGTCATTTCCAGCTTGCGGAGACATTCCAGCACTGACTCTGAGCTAGTGCACTAAAAATAGAAGTGCAGTCATGGTAGCAGAAGGGGTTAGCCACCCCATGTACACACCTGAGGTCTCGGACAGGGTGGCTAGCTCCCTCCTCTGCTCATGCCGCTGTGGCTCCATTTCTATTTTTAGCATGCTGGCTCAGTCAGAGCTAGCACGGGTATGTCTCCCGGAGCTGGAAATTAGCTCCAGAGTAGACATACCATTAGTCTCTGAGGGCCTGATTCTGACTGGGAGAAATCCATTGACTTCCCTTGATTTATGATGGTGTAGCTGGGATCAGAATCTGGCCAATGGTTGTACTGTGATGTACAGTTGTGGCTCTGTTGCTGCTAGCACTTACACACTTGTTTTTTCACTTCACCGCCTCTTCCCAAATTGTAGTCCAGGGACATTGCTCATTAAAAACCCATTTTTGTTTTCCACCTTTTCTGCGGACACTTGCATTTATTTAACTGTGAAATAAATAAATAACTTGTAACAGGCCCGTACTAATATCCTGAAGGATTCAAAAAGCATTTTACAAACTACCGATATGGTTTAGTCCAATAATTTAGGTCAATCTATTTTGTCTACTAACAGAATGCAGCCATCTCAGGGTCGCAAAAATTGCGGCTGCTTACCAGCACTCAGCCCAGCACTTTAGCAAAGCGAAGAATACCCTACCCAACTCACAATACAGGGTGACCCAAATGTGAATCTGGGTAAGATATCCAGGTAAGTTAACACCTTTCCTGTTTCAAAATGTTCCATGGATCTTTAATAACCATTTATGCTCAGGATCATGATTTTAGTGGCTGGAATCTGGGAATATCTGGCCAGTTGAGAATTCCCACAATGTTGGGGGCATGCCCGGGGCAGGAAGGAGTATGGCTGGAATGCTACCGTGCTTTGGATATTTTCAGCTGACAGGAAGTCCCTTTGGGGCACGGCCAAGACAGGCAGAGAACCAGAGAGCTTTGCCTCATCTTTGCTGCACTGAGTGAGTCTGGGCTGCAGCCAAGAATCTGGCTTTACGTCTCATTCTGTGGCCTGCACCCCAGCACCAGGGTGGGCCACTGGTTTAATAGTGACCAAGAGGAAAGACCTTCTGAATCTCTACTACCACTTTTTGCAGCACTCAGACATTTTTCCCATCCATGAACTGACCCAGTCTAGCCCTTCTTAGTGCCAACACAACCAATCACAGCACCAAGTAGAGGCGGTGCAGGTGTCGTTACTGGCTTGACATATTGTAAACATGTCTGTATACTAACATTTCTCATTGAGACATTTTGTTTTCGTTCATTGGTTTTGGATAAGGTAAACGCGGGGCAAACATCTTAAACAACCATTTTGTACAACTGGCCAAATGGACTGCTGCAAGCTTGGCAATTACTGCAAACAGGAGGATCTATAGAGCATTTAATACCAGAAGCACAAAGAGGAGCCCAGGGCAATATACAAGTTTGGGTTCCTTGACATATATAATTTATAGGAGAATGATCATTATTAACAATATTCGTGCTCACTTTAAGATCAAAAATATAGAAGCTACTGTATGCCATTTATATCTGGATCTGACGCAGGCTGACATTTGTTCACTTGGGATTCCTGCTGTGCAAAATCTGAGAAATCCCAGGCATTAATTGGATGATTCCATGTACACTGACATTCAGCTTGATACCTCTCAATTATACTCTTCGGGTCAAGTGAGTGAGTAGAGGCATCGCAATGCCAAAAAAACCAAAAAGGTATTGTGGTTTTTAAAAATAAACACTTTTCTGAGCTCAGACAAAGCAAATCTGCACATTAATTTAAAGTAAGAACTCATGTACTAAAAGGTTCTGGAATTCTGGGATAACGTTGCCTATGCCCCAGTTGTACAGAGAGAATTAGATAGATAAAAAATTTGCTCTGCTATTCAATTCCAGGCAATGCCAGCAATGCGTGGGACATAAATAGAATAGCTTTGAAATCGTTTCTGTTGTGCAGAAAAATACTAATGAAAAAAAAAAGTTAATTTCTGTGGTTTGTTTTGAAAACATTTGAAGGAGAATATCGGTTCTTTGGAGAAAAATACTTATTTTCTCAGTTTTGAAGCATTTTAAAAGTGAACAACTTTACTATTTTGTCCTTTTTTAATTTAAAATATTTTGATTTTCAATAGAAACAAGTGAATGGTGGTACTTCAGGCATCTCAAACGATGGATGTGATGGGTGCAAAAGACCAGCGTTAATACTTTCACATCTGTACTATTTTTTTAAAGAAGGCATTAAAGAGCGACCTCTTCCTAGTAAATGAATTTCCAGTCGTGAATGTCAAATTCCATAGGTGGTGTTCCGAATGCTCATATCCATGATGCAATATAGCTAAAAATAGCTATTCTGTATGTTGCAATCTGAGTGCAGAGTTGCAGCATCCTATCAAGGTAGGTTGCATCTGCATAGGACCTGATCCTGCAAGGACTTACTCAGATGGCTAATATTTACTTCTCCTGAGATCAATGTTCACCTGAGCAATGAGTGCAGGTTGCAGGATCAACACTTTTTCTTTTTACTTTTTCTTTATGAATCTGAAATATTTTCCCTGACCCTGAATTTGCAACCCCCGACTTCTTAATCAGGATTTAACTGTAAAATTTTGCCATATAGTTAAGAGGTTAACTTGAATTCTCTCTCTTTCAGTTTCTTCTTTTTTTGAATTAGCCCCTGATTTTTTACTTCTCTTGTAAAATGTCCATAGGTTTAAAAAATAAATACCTAGATCTCAACGTATTTATGCACATTAGGTTTATATTCTTACATTATATCTTTATAGATACACAAGGCCCCACATTTGCATATGCTTGCCGAATAGGGTTGGGACTGCTAATGTGCTCAAAGTTAAGCACGTGCATTAGTGCTTTGCTGACTCAGGGCCTTAGGTTCCCAATTCCTTCATTATGTGACACCACAATTTCCTCCTTTATCACATCCTCTGTCCACTTCCCTATAGTGCAAGCTGTGTGTCCACTAAACTAAGCAAGAGGACAAGCTGTCAGCGTCCCCTAAGACTGACACGAGTGCTCCTCTCTAAATAAGCCAGCAGGAGGCACTCTTAGAATGGATACTCAGGACCCTTCTTTGGAACTGAAGCGGGTCACCTCGATGGTGCTCCTGAGCGTCACAAGGTTGAGGAATAAGAGTCCGTGAGCTCTGCTTGACCTCTTGTCTCTGCTATGGCAGTAGATTGCAGGCCAGCTGTTTTTGTGGATTTACAACCTGAAATACCACGGCTACCTAGTATTTTTACTTGACAGTATCATTTGTTGTTTCTGTTTGTGAGATATAGCCATGGAATCAATGATTCAAGTTTTTCACAGCTAAAATCTGTGGAG